>NW_025543559.1:0-204169 GCF_018350155.1 Leopardus geoffroyi
ATCTTTTATTTAAAAATGTCCGTCTCAACATTATAGTTGTATTCAACTATACACTTGATATTTTGTAGGCATCTTTATGTATTCTGGCCTTATTTTTGCTTTCTTGCCCCACAAAATAGCCCCGGTAAAATAGGGACAGCTAACTTTGGTAATTCCCGGGATCACTGCTTTAAATCTTGCTGTTTTGGGTCCGTATTTCCTTTTATTGTCCATGCTGGGTTTTCACCCGTGCTACTTTTTCTTCAGGCGATTACTCTTATTGACAACTCTCTTTGTATTTGTTGGATTTCTAACCCCATTCTTTCTAAACACTCAAACAGATGCAGTCCTGCCCCTACTCCCTCTCTTCCCAGGTGCTCCTTAAAATACGTGCCCCCTTTCTCTGCTTCATTCCATCTGCCATCCCAAGGATGTTATTTTGTTTGTGAAGATAGGAGCCTAGGTGGCCCTATTAAAAAATGCCACTTTCCATATCAAGCAGTGATTCCTACAGTTGTCGCCAACAACCTGAGTGGTTTGCGCAGCTCGCATACTGTTGGAATCTGTTCAGGTTCCTCAGCTGGCACTGAGCTTGCCTGCATGTGAAGCTTTGAGTGAGCCTTGCTACTTACCAGACAGTTTGCTTTTATGGCACGGGGATCGTTTTTCTTCCTCCCCCCACCTCACTTTTAATGTTTGCATTCTAACCTGAACAACAATGTTGAAAGTTCTTTCTACGAAGATTTATAGCCTAATTGTTTCCACATTCATGACCAGAGACTCACTGGTGGGGCGTTTTTTAAATGCATGTGCTTTGTTTTATCTTATTAAAGGTTGCTTTACATTGCTTTGTTCTAGTTATTTTAATTCAAAGTAATTGGCATGGCGCATTAATGTAGATTCTAAGCTTGTGAATAGTTTATTCCACAGTACTTACAAGATACGGGTGTTTCTTCGTCTGGGAGTCAGGTAAGTACGTGTCGGGTTATTTGTTTGGTTTAAAACTACATTTTTGGTTTCAGACATTTGTCTGATTTTAGAATGTGCATCTTTTCTAAGATACTTTTATCAGTGATTTCACAGCCATCAGTAATCTTTTTTTCCCCTGCTCTTGACTATCTAGGAGTTGTTAACTGTTTGTAGCTGGTTCACCGTTTCCACATTTCTGTTTTTGGTTTTGTTACATTCTCTGACAATGTCCTAAGTAAATTCTCTAATGATGGACTTTGGAGGGAAGGTAGACAAAGTTAAAGTTTGTTTTCCTTTTTTTTTTTTTTTTTTTTTTTAAGCAGCTGTTTTTAATTCTTAAGGAAGCACATAAAAACTTGCAGTGAAAATAACCAGGAGAGTTCACTGTGGACTCGATGTATTTGTACTGTTCTGTATCATGCTGATAAATGTAATTCAGGGTTAGTTGTAGACTGGATTCTGTTAACATATTTATATGATAGTTTCATCAGGACATATCTGTATTGGCAGGGAAAACAGCTATCGTTGCCCATGCAAAATTGTTAGAATATTTACCATTGGAGCATAGTGTATTCATCTGGGGTCTCCCCAAGAAACAGAGCTAATAGCATATGTATATACTGTTGACCTTCAAACAGCACAGGGTTAGGGGCACTGAACCCCCACACAGTCAAAAATCCTTTGACTCCCCCCAAACTTAACTATTAGCAACCTACTATTGACCAGAAGCCTTACCGATAACATAAACCATTGATTAACGCATTTTTATGTCTTGTGAATTGTAGACTGTATTCCTACAGTAAAGTGAGCTAAAGACAAGAAATGTTATTAAACAGAACCATAAGGAACAAAAATACATTTACAGTAGTATACTGTATTTATAAAAAAAACTTCCGTGTAGAAAGGCACCCATGCACTTCAAACCCACGTTGTTCAAAGGTCTGCTATGGTAATCTTTACTTGAAGTCAACAGAATTTAGATCTTACCACATCTACAGAATACTTCCACAAAGACACCAAGCTTAGTGGTTGATTGAATGACCTGGGAGAGCCTTGCCAACTTGATGCATAGAACTGACTGTCATCCATAGGAAAATATATTTCTGGTTATTAAGCAGTGTAGATAGGTACTCCTACTGTAAATATCTAAAAACTCTGTGTGTAGTTATGAGTGTGTATTGAAAGGCACATTTATGAAGCCTTTATCAGAAAGTATGGGAACTAGCAATAAACTGGGCAGTAAGAAAGGTGGAGGAGATAATGACACGAGTCATGGCAGTGACTGACATGTCCTCGTGGACACCAGGGGCACCCAGGAAACAGAAAACACTATAGAAAGTATAAATGAGTAAGTAGACATGAGGAAGGGAGGGAGGAGTGTGTCATCCCGAACCAACAAATTTTATGAAAATTGAATGTGGGGATGTTGAATACTCAACTGAAGATCACCTACCTACGCATATCACGGGGGGGGGGGGGATCTGAGATTCCAGACCAGTGTTCGTATTTTACAACTGCACAGCAGGAAGTTGAACATCTAATACTTTGGCTTGACTCCGTTCTTCACGGTACGTCTTCACATGGCTTTTAGGACACTACACTTTCATGGTGTTTTCTTGTCCCTTACCTGTCTGTTCCTTATCTGTCTGTTTTGTGGATCCCGTCCCTTCTCTCCAAACTCTAAATGGTGAAGGGGGGTGCAGACCTTGGTCCTTGCCTCTTCTGTATTTGTACTGTTCCTTTGGGGATCCCATCCAGTGTTGTGGCTATAATTAGTATTTATGGGCCAGCAAGTTACAGGTTTGTTTCTTCGGCCCAGACCTTGCTCCTGAACTGCATACTTGTATTTTCATCTATTGAATTTGTCTTCTCACTTGCGTGTCTAATAGACATCTCAAATGTAACTTAAGGAAACAGAGTGATTCATCTCACCTCAAGCCCCCCTCTCCAAGTGATTCCATTGTACACTTCTGTATCTTGGTGCGTGAAAACTGCACCCTTCTGTTTATTGTGGGCCATACGCCGTGGCATCATCCTGGACCTCCCTCTCTCACATCCCACATCCTGTCCGTGAAATTCAAAATATATTCAGAATCTGATCACTTCTCATCACTTCCTTCCCCAAATCTTGGCCGAATGTACCATCGTCTCATGTCTGAATTGCTCTAAGATCTCTCTGATTCCTTCTTCCCTCATGCATTTGTTCTCCGCATGCAAACACATTCTTGCTAAAAGTCAGGGCACACCATTCCTTTGCAAAGCACCCTATCCTGGTGCCTAATTTCAATCAGACTTCTGTTGTTACCTCTGAGGTCCGACCTCTGGCCACTGTTACTGTCTTGCATTCTGGCCCAGTGTACTGGTCTCGTTACCAGTACAAGGCATTACCCACCCCCGCCCCCGCGCCTCTGTGCTTTTGTACTGTCTGGATCTTTCTCACCACATGTCTTGTGTTTCAGTATGTTGGGGCCAGCTCTTACTAGACAGATTGTGAAATTTTAATGAATTTTGTGAACTGGTTGGCATCATTTTGGGAGTTTGAAATAATAATTGTATAAAAGTATAATTTATGTATTTATTTTTCCTATTTCTTGTCTCTGTGTCCACCCAAGTGCCTATAATAGTGCCTGAGTTATAGAAGTCCCTCAATGTGTAAATGAATTGAAAGGTCAGGGCTAATGATGGTAATTTTAGAATCATTTTAATGCTTTATACTAGATACTAAAAAAGAAAGGAAGATTATTTTCTAAGCAGCATTGATGTATTTGGGCCAATGTGCATAGATTTTGGGGAAATTTGCTGATGAAACTCATTAAAAAAGAGGTGTAGGCATTCTTCCTGGCTACTTTCAGATTCAAGTACCCAACATGTCACTTAAAAATATCAGGTTCAATGGAAGCTGAGTTCTTCATACTATCTCGTGAGTAAGTTTGTACCCTGTTGCTGTGGTTATCGTTCTGTAATTGTGAACATCGTTTTTCTTTCTTCTTCTTCTTCTTCTTTTTTTTTTTTTTACGTTTATCTTGAGAGAGCGAGTGAGTGGGGAGGGGCAGAGAAAGAGAGAATCCTAAACAGGCTCCACACTCTGCATGGAGTCTGATATGGGGCTTGATCCCACGGCTCTGGGATCATGACCTGAGCCAAAAGCAAGAGTCAGGTGTTTCACTGACTGAGCCACCCAGGAGCTGCATGAACATTGTTTTTCTAACCATGAAAATTTAGCCTCTGAATTATAGATTTTTATTACATGTCTGGAAAAATTCATAATTTTTATTCTCTATAGCCTGATGTTTTAGGAATTAGAGTTCTTTAATCTTTGTGTCGTTTCATTCAGACATTGATGCATTTAATATTTTTTGAAAAACTTGGTTGGTAAAGGTATTTCTTCTCTATATTGTATACTAAATTGTCAGCTCTTTGAAATCTTAGATTATTTTATTCATTGTTGAATTGCCTGTGCCACCTAGCAAATGTGTTAGAAATGACAGGTGTCTAATACAGGTATCGTGAATCTAATTCAGTAACCAATTTCATTTTCTCTGTATTGGCCCATAAATTTACAGCCTCTTCAAAACTCCATTAGAACATTGTTACATGTGCTTTTTCATATGTGAAATACATTGTTTTGTATTTGTTTATATAAAAAAGTACTGTGTCCAGCATTTTAAAATTCTCATTTACTGATGCATTTAAATCTCTCTCAAAGACTTGTGACATTTAATGCAGCAGTGATATTGTCTATTTTGGTGCTTCCAGCAGTTTTTCCTTCTAGACTTGTATTTCTCCTCTTCGTACCGTTTGGACATCTCTTGAAAAACAGTGACTTTCTTTAAACCCCTCAAGATTTTTCTAGTGAATTTTTTTAATGTGACTTATTTCCATTTACTTTGGCCTGGTAAATGCACTATTTCAGTAACTCTCTGCTTCTCTCACATAAATTGTTCTTTGTATTCATTAGTACAGTCCCATCCTGTCTCTTCATGGGTCCTCAGATACAAAAGTGCTTCCCCTTGTCTGTCCATGAAGCTGAGACATGGTGGGTGATGCTTAAAAAATCACCTGTTGATGAGTGACTATGTGAGGCTTGTGTGTTTTATAATATTTTTGTTGTTGTAGTAATTGAATTACCACTTTTTTGAGCACTTGCTGCTTCATCCTTGGTAGAGATTAACCCTCAGTTGGAGTAAACCAAAGAATTACATAAATGAAAAATGCTAACTCCAAACTCTCTTTCAGTCAACTTTATCAGATCAAGCTTACATGGGGTTCAAAATGAAAACTGTGTAGTTTTCACTTCAACACAAACTTGAGTCTCTTAATTTCCAACAGAGACAAGAAAATGAGCAAAAGTACACCGTACCCATCCACCATTACGTTGTTGTTGGTTTAAAAGTAACGACTCGCGGTGTTTTACAGACCACAGCAGCCCAGAGGAGGACTTCTGTTGTTCACGGTGTTCATATGCCCTTAGCTACGGAATCTGATTTCTTTTAATGCTGTGCTTTATTCAGTCTCTAAAACCTTGGATCTACAGTGGAGCGGATGAGGTTATGCTCAAAGAATCCCAAAATCTTTCTTAGATGTTGTTGTTGTTGTTGTTGTTGTTGTTGTTGTTTTCTTTTCCACTGCCTAGGTCTGTGCCAGAACAGTTTAATAGTGCAGACCTCACCTTACAGGGTGACAGCAGCTCCTCGAAGGGGTGTGCCTCGTTTTCCCATTTGCGTTCACGCACGGTCCCCGACTAGTGAATGCCTGGCAACGATGCTAATGTCGTCTTCTGTGAGAGATGCCATTTAGCTTACATGTTAAATATCGTTCGGGAACAGATCTGTAAGGTCTTAAATATGCAGGTAGAAGTGTCAAATTTCACGAACATTAACTTAAACCAGGACCCTCTTCAGGACCTTCTCCTCCCAAGCACGGCTCCAAAGAGCTTTTGTGATCTGACCTGTTTCCCTGTCAGTCTTCCCTCTGACTCCTTGGGTCCCCTCCCCGTTTGCCGCAGCCACACCCTTGGTTTCTTCTACCTCCCTGACCCTGCCTTGCTTCCGCCTCCCTTCTCGCAGGACTAACCCGGGCCCATCGTCCAGGTGTGTTTCTCAGAAGCCTTCCCCGACTTTCCACAGGTGGACGCAGTGTCCCCTCTCCACATGCTGAGTGCTCCCGTGTGAGAGCGTCACCCTCTGCTGGAGGATGTCGTTTCTCGCTGGACCCTGGGCTCTTTAGGCCACAGATGGTTTCTTGTTCCTCTCCATGTAACATGTGTTCGTATCATTAACACAGACAAATATTTATGAGAAGTGACCAAATTCGTTTGGATGGTGCGTTTAATATTCATCTATATGCTTATCTTACGGTGGCTTTTGGAGTTGTATGTTCACTTACTGCTTACAGTCAGCACATGCTTCAAAAAGACGCACGCACGTTATATATGTGTTATGTAACGGTAGTACGTCTTACGAGAAGTACTGAAGACAAAATCTGATAGTTTTTCAAAAATTTCCAATGTATTCAAACGTTACGTCTTTAAAACTACAGATATAGAGCCCTATGTTTACAACTGTCAGAATGGGAAAGTATGAGAAAAAAAACTAAGATCCTCACTCGGAAGGAATCTGAAAGGGCCCAGAATGTGTACCCAGAGGCAGTTCTGAAAGTTAGCCACTAAAAGATGTTCGGAGTTCATCTAACCCTTGATGGTCTGCCCTAAATAAATCGAAGGGAGATGTGGCTAAGAAGCAGCTAAGGGCATGTAGTCTCACAACTAATGATTGAAAAGCGAGTTCTGAAAGTGAAATACCAGAAGGAAGAACAGCCAAGTGATCCTGATTGATGATTCCGGAGTAAAGCATGTGGCTCAGGCCATCTGTGACCCACATAAAGAGAACAGGACGCTGTACTGCCTTCTGGGGGCCAGGCTCAGAAGGCGACAAGAAGGGCAAAAGAGATCCCTGAGAGGGGAGAAATGTTACTAACTTTTAGTCAACCTTAAATGTCTTCCTTGTAACTTAAAGTTTCTCATAACTGAAAAGAATTCAAGAGCCTTAAAAGGATGGTGATGCTCAGCTCTGCTCCCGGTGTTCACGCTGTCGTCAATGTGTGTGGAACCGATCAGCCGTGTTCGTTTATTTTCCAGATCGTCTACGAGGAGATGCATTTTACTTACTCAAAACCAGGAGTAAGGAGAGAGCAAGAACTACTTCCTTCAGCTTTTCGATTTGGAAAACTGCTATAAAAATCATGGTTTTCATTATACAATAGGGGGATAGCTTCCCTTTTTGGTTCGTTATAGTAAGGATTATTGATAGAGTGAGTCGTATGAAACGAAGAATACTTTGTATTTTCCTTTAATTCCTTTTATTTCTTAATTGTTTCCTTTTGTTTGTTTTTTGCTGACATTCAAAAAAATGAGAAAATCATTAGAAGTTTATTGTATTTCTAAGTCTTTTCAACAACAAAAGGAAATCACGGTATTATAATGAGAAGTTTAAGTGAATCTTAAACTATTTGAAGAAAGTTCTAAAATATTACATTGACGTTCTACAAGAAAGAGACTAAACCAAACCGTCTGACCTAATTCAATTCTTGAATTGAGAACCGTTTTACAAGTATATTAGAAAAATAAGTAATATCAGAATATAAGTAAATTCATTTATAAGTGAGGAAAGAAGTAAAATTAATGAAATTAATTTTAGAGTAAGTTGTACTACCAAGGTGATGTTTAACATTGGTTTCTAAACAGGAGAACAAATCCACACACTTGGAAATGAGGTCCCAGACTGGAGGGACTACTAAATGTAGCCGCCCAAAATCTAAGTAAAATAATTCCTTGAAAATTTGAGTAAATACATATCAGCGTGATGGTCTTGTGTGTAATTTATGGTGTTTAGGAAATTATCTAATGAACTTCATGAATCCCTAAAACTTATTTTTGAGAGGTGCTAGTGAGTCAGGAGGAAAAATGAATGTTTAAAAAAGTCCTATTACCATCTTCTAAATTGGGGGAAAATGTACGAGTATTTCCAAAGAATCTGGATCTTCAGTAATTTTATATACAGTAATAACCTAACACCATAAAGTAGCCCCCATTTAGGTGGAATGTTGGTAGGTGTGGCGGTAATAAATCCTTCTTTACAATGTTCGAGTGTATGTAGCAGTTAAACCTTTCTAGAAGGCATCAACATTTTCCTTTAAATATTGAACACCTCTAGAAAATATGAAAATGACTTTGTTTTTGGAAGTAGTTTCCATGAAGTTTTTCTGTTTGTAATATCAGACTTTTCGAATAATCTTCTCGGATGCTTTACTGGGAGAGGTATGGGGTTCATAGAAATCAAATTACATTTATACTTAATTTTCTATATTCTTTCATTGGAAAAAGTAAACGATGTAGCCCCAAACAGAAAAATGATGGTTTGCATCACAATCCTTTAGCATAACCATTGAGGAATGAGATTTTGCAGGAGATATCCATACATGGATACTTACCTACTTATGTATATGGCAAGACTCACCAGAAATCACAGTTCCAGAATCGTTGGTAGTTATGTGACACTTCTCTGCTGTCATCCTCTATGTCTGTGTGTTTTTCTCTTTGGGCTTTAGTTCAAAAATACCTGGCCTCACATCCTTTGCTCTAAGACCTTTTCCTGCTTCAAAAGTGTAATCTTTGAATTCTTTTTTTTTTTTTTAAGTTAATTTATTTTGAGAGAAACCGAGACAGGGCTAGTGGGGGAGGAGCACCGAGAGAGAGAGAGAGAGAGAGAGAGAGAGAGAGAGAGGGAGGATATCCCAAGCAGGCTCCACACTGCCAGCACAGAGCCCGGTACTTGGCTCAGACCCACAAACAATAAGATCATGACCTGAGCTGAAACCCAGAGTCGGATGCCTCACCCACTGAGCCACCCAGGTGCCCCAACTCCTTGAATTCTTAACTTCAGTTCAGAAACCCTGAGCTTAGAACTCACAAGTCTCCGGGTTTCCATGATTTTCACCAAGAATGGAAAATCCTGTTGGTTTGCCTCCCCCCCCCCCCACTGAAGACTTTTTTTTTTAATCATCCTTTCTGTCTTGACAAAAATGAGGAAGAAACTGCCAGTGGAAATGCAGCTGGAAGCAACTCCTCCTGAAGCCTCCCCTTGTACTTCTAACAGAGCTTTGTCATGTGGTTAATGAAGGGGAAAGTTGACAACATGTATTGTGTGTGCCTGCTGTCAGCAAATTGCATTGTGTGACCATATTTTTTTTCCAGTCATTGAAAGGATTCTCCCAGTGTGATGCCTCTTAATTTAAAGAAAAAAAAAGGGGGGTTCTATTTTAAAATAATCATCTTTATTTTATGACATTTATTAAATGCAGGAAAAGATAAGGAAGCCATATTGCTCCTCAGAAAAACCTGTTTTTATCCTTCTTTCAGACTGGCAATCTTGTTTCTTGTTATTTCTCCCTTTCTTTAGAGCTTTGGGCTTTTTTGTATGTTTGTGCTGATTTTGTTGTTGTTGTTTTGTTTTTGTTAACTAGACTTTTGAGGAAGAAACTCTTCGGTTTACAGGTGCTATATCTTTTTATAGTCATACATCCATTAATTTGTAGAAATTTGCTTCAAAATGTGTATATGTTGGAGTTTTACAGTCCTGAACTCATACGGGATTTTTTCACCAATGAAAGTCGTTTTGTGAACTTACCTGTTTTCTTGAAACATGTCTGAAAAAAAAAATACATACGCTTATATATGTACAGAAAAAGTCTAAAAGGCTGTAGACACCAAACTGTAAATAATGATCACCTCTGAAGACTGGGATGACTCTAAGGAGAAAGGAGATGACTTTTTACTTGATACACTTTTGTATTGCTTGAATTTTTCACATTAAGTATATATCAGATTTTTATAAAAAAAATAAAGCACACAATTTTAAAAAATGAAAAAAAAAAAAAAAAAGAAACATGTCTGAAGACCAGGAAGAAAGCCTAATAGTGATCTGAATTGCAAAATAGGGAAAAGGGCTGACCAGTGCATTGTCATGGTACATAATGACATTTTCAAGTTCAAAAGAAGTTTATTACTTATTGGAAGTAAAGACAACACAGTCATTTATAGGCTTAATTAGACAGTTTTGAAATTCTTTGAAGAAAATTAAAACAACAAAACTTAGAAGGTTTTAGAAGAGGGGCGCCTAGGTGGCTCAGTCAGTTAAGTATCCGACTCTTGATTTTGGCTCAGGCCATGATCTCATGGTTTGTGGGTTCGAGCCCCTGCATCCAGGTCTGCACTGACACCATGGGTCCTGCTTGGGATTCTCTCTCTCTCTCTCTCTCTCTCTCTCTCTTTGCCCCTTCTGCTCTCTCTCTTGTGCGCACGCTCTCTCTCTCCTTCCCAAAATAAATAAATAAACTTCAAAAAAGAGAAAGTTTTAGAGGAAGTTGTAAAAGAATAAAGCCTGAGCTGCAAGAAAGAAAAGTCCTGTATCTGAGGTCACTAACAAAGGAAACAAGTAAGTGCAGGAAAGCCGGAAGCTTCTAGGTTGGTTGTGGCCAGAGAGTTTGGACAAGACAGCAGGATGCCTCTCTTATTTTGTAGGGAAGTGTCATTCGTGATCATCATTTGTCCATGGGTTTTAAATTGGTTTTGGTGGCACCAGTGTTTGCCATTTCCTCTGGGCCGTGTGGATTAGTACACCCCTCACCTCTGTGGCCAGTAGCTCGTATTTGCAGTGCTGTTGGTTGGTTTTGGTAACATGAATGTTGTGGATAAAACAGGGAAGGTTCTTTCTGTGTGGAAAACAAGGAATCTACCTGAGGCTTTGTTTAGGTGGTGTGTGTGAGCACGAGATACTTCAGGACAGGAAATGTGTGGTGCCTGCTCTCATTACCAGTAGCTCAAATTCAGCTGCTTAATCAGTGGTTTTAATGAACATTGTATTCTCTGCTTCAGGTTTTATAGAAGCTAGAACATCAGTAAATGTAACAAAGTAAAGAACTGTAAATTTGGTAATATAGAGCTGACCTCTTGACAATGTAGGGATTAGGGGTGATGATACCCCCTACCCTGGCACAGTTGAAAATCCATGTATAATTTTTGGCTCCTCAAAAACTTAACTGGTTATTAGTAGTTCACTGTTGACCAGAACCTTAACCAACCTTACCAGTGACATAATCAGGTAACATAGATTTTGTATGTTACATGTATCATACAGTGTATTCTTACAAGAAAGTGAGCTGGAGAAAAGAAAATGTTATTAAGAAAATCATAGGGAAGAGAAAAGACATTTACGGTACTACACTGTGTGTGTGTGTGTGTGTGTGTGTGTGTGTACATACGTATATATACAACCTGCCTGTAAGTGGACCCATGCCGTTCAAACACGTGTTGTTCAAGGGGCAACTGTACTGTATATTTTTATGCTGTGTATCTCCACCTCATTAGACTGTGATGATTAGAAAGACATCAGCAAAAGTAGTCTAGAAGGCTAATGACCTCTTTTTTCTGTCTCTTACTACTAAAATTGCATACTCTGCATAGAGGAGTGTGTCCCCTGTCCACTGCATTAAGGTGGAAGGATCTCGGATTGCAATTTAAAAGACCTGTTTCCATTCTTGCTCCTTCCACGCTGGGCCACCTCTCCTGACTACACGGACCTTTGTTCTGTTACGTATGCTTGGATGTTGGATGGTCTTCACAGACTCACACAGTGTAGTCTCGTTTAAAAACTCTGCGTGATCTGCTGCTCTGCATCAAGTGGCACAACACAGGCTTGCCTGCAGTCACTTATGGCTTTGTGTGGGTTCCTGCGGTGACAGTTGTTGTGTGACTTTGGGCAGGTTACTTTGTGTTTCTGCTCGAGGTGTTCAGCTCTGAGTGTCCACCTTATAAGGGCATGTGGGGAGTAAATGAGACCTTATGTGGGAAGTTTCTGAGAGTGTCTACATGAGAGAAGGCGTGTATGTTCCTGGGCAGGGTGGTGGGAGTAGGGAGGTGGTCCCAAGTTGTCCTTGGGGGGTGGGCGTTTGGAAGAGTTGGATTTGTTCATTAAGATTTTCCCTCTGCAGGGGTGCCTGGGTGGCTCAGTCAGTTAAGTGTCAGACTTCGGCTTAGGTCATGATCTCACAGTTTGTGACTTTGAGCCCCACGTCAGGCTCTGCTGACAGCTCAGAGCTTGGAGCCTGCTTTGAGTTCTGTATCTCCCTATCTGTCTGCCCCTTACCCCTCCCCCCCCACCAATAAACATTAGAAAAATTAAAAAAAAAAAAAAGAGATTTTCCCTTTGCAGCAGTAAGCAAAGCAAAACAATAGAGGTGCCATGGGCTCCAGGACCCCCCCACCTCCAAAGTCTCCAGCACATCCCTCAATGCCACTGGGCACCTTCTCAGGCAGCAGACATCCCAACTAGGTGGCCCCGAGCAAGCAGGTGTGGAGGTGGCCTGCAGTCTTTGCAAGTGCAGCCTGTGCTCCTGGGGAAACCAGTGCTGATTTCCAAAAAGAAATCACACTGTTAGACCCAGTGTGTTCACGAAGAGTGGGTTGTATGTATGACATCAGGTGTCCCTTCAGTGCATGTGAGATAAGCCAACAGTTAAAACAGATTTCATGTTTACTGTTCTGGGCATATTTTATTAATGAATAAGTAACTTTTCTTCCTAAAGAGGCTCATCATTAAAGAAGGAAACCTTTTGGGCATCAACTATTATGTTAAAATTAAGGAAAAAAAATAGCCACATTCATAAAAATGTAATTGAAACTATAGAATAGATATTAGGTGAAATGGTACATTGTTTCTTTGATAGAGTCTATTTTGTTGAAGTAAAAGGACTTCTTAGTGAGTTTTTTTTTTAAGTGAACACCACAAATATGTAGCACTTTTGCCTCTTAAAGGTGCAAATCTGTCTTATTCGTACTTTTTAAATGTTTAAGTCAAAACTTACCAAGAGATTTTATAAATACTGCTTATCTTTCAAGGATAGATCTCATTGTTACCCAGCTCCCTTCTTCTTTGATATGTTTCTTCCAGAACTCTTCAGCTTGGTTACATCTGACACCCTGTTGTGTAACTCTTCAGTTGATGTTCAAGATACCATTCATACTTCTGTCTGTGTTCCGGCCAGGGGGTTCACTCTCCCCCCCCCCTTTGCCCCACAAGCCAGTGTTCCAGGGCCTGTACCCCACTCGAGGGTTGATGAACCTAATACCTGAATCTAACGTATGAAATCTTTGAAAATTTTGGCTTTGTTAAATGTGTAAGTATGGGGGCACCCGAGTGGCTCAGTCAGTTGTCTCCGACTTCAGCTCAGGTCATGGTCTCAGGGTTCATGAGTTTGAGCCCCGCATCGGGCTCTGTGCTGAGAGCTCGGAGCCCGGAGCCTGCTTCGGATTCTGTGTCTCCCTCTCTGTCTGTTCCTCCCCTGCTCGCACTCTCTCTCTCTCAAAATAAATGAACATAAAAAAATTTTTAGTATAGAAATATGCCTGAGCCTAAAACTTTATTATTCATACTTTCTTTATTGACTTCTGTCCAAATAAAGGGTGATGCCTTCAGTTCCATGAGGTGTCTACTCCTGTGTTGTTCTGTCAGAACCACCTTCCCTGAGCACGCAGCCTAACAATAAACACTACTACCATCCCGTTCCCCTACCCTGCTCAGTTTTCTTCGGGAAACTTCCCACCTTTTGGCATTTTATGTATTTACTCACTGATTCTCTCTTCCACCCACTGAGACAAAAACCTGTGGCTGAGAGCAGACACGTGGTGGATTTTTGTCCACTGCTGTTATCAGTGCCTGCATCGGAGTGTCTGAAACCATACATTTCATTAGGCTCTCAGTAAAGGTTTCTTGAGTAAGTTAGTGATTCGAATCCAGACGATTTCTGGGTAATAATTTAGAGGGCAGTGAAGACCGTTCCCACGATAAGGGTTCCATGTGTCTGTCTGCCACTGCTTACGGTGTTCTTTGCTTCGCATGAAAAACTAGGTACCTCCAATACGATAGATTTTGAAGAGAAACTAACATTTAGTAGATGTTTCTAATTATTCTTATAAACCCAATTTAACATCGCAGTCATCTCTTAACAGAACTTCTCATGCAAACGGTGTCTCTTCTCAGATATAGATTGTGCACCTGCCCCTGGGAAGCGTGCCCACTGCCCGCAAGGATGACCTGTGAGGCCCTGGTGCCGTCATCACACCGTAGGGCTCTTCCTTTCACAACTGAGAGTCTGACAATTAGAGATCTGCCCTGAATGGCCACCTACTTATATATTATGCTTATTATACATACCAAATTGAAACATTTCACGTCATCCTAGAAAATTTAGGAGTAAGGCCCACCTGAGTGTGACCCGAACACAAGGGCACGGGGCTTTGCGCGAGGTGTGGTGCATGGCAATTGGTCCCGGTGACCAAGATTAATGAAGCTCAGATGGGTTTTAATTAGCGCAGCTGCAGTCATCAATTATCGACTGAACACAAATATTGTTATATTTGGGAAATTCTTGATTTATTTTATTCCACTGGCCAGCAGATTTAGATGAATGAGTTCTCATCATAAACATTCTGAGAAAAATCGCCAGAGGCCACAGTTTATTATTTAGGACACAATCAGCAAGAGTGAACAATACAGAACAAAACGTTGTGAAGTGCTCTCAGCATTAATTTGGAAATTTTGCTGAAATGTTTGGCTTGTACAGGTTGTCAAAAACATTAGGCCATCTTGAACAAAATTTAGAGCAGTCTATCAAGAAGGGACAGAAGATGATCCGTAACAGATGTCGGTGCGTGCGCACTTCAGACCCGTGCCGGCCACATCGCGGTGCCTGCAGAACGTGGTCACTGCCTGTCATATGTGCAGCACACGCTTTTAGCAAAAGGGTGGATTCGGACCTACAGTGTCAGAGAATAGGAAATGGCACTTTCTTAGCATTGGAACAATCTCTGCGTTCATCTGTATACCTAATTATGGTCACACACACACGCTTGTGCTGCGTTTTATTTTTGTTTTAGAATAAATTTTGAAATTTTTAGCCTCGAATTAAACAAGTATAAGAGAGCGTATATAATTTTTGAGGGAAGGGAATGCATAATTGTATAGTTGTTTTTTTCCTCTGTTCACAGCTAAATATTGCAAAATAAGATCATTTTAACATGTCTAGGTTAAATCTAGACTAACATCTGGAATTATTAATAAGATGAATATTTTACAATTCATGTAAATTTTGTATTTTGAATATAGTAGTATTATTTCTGAATAACTTCGTTCTCCATTTGTAATTTAATCTCCTGAACTCTATAATTTAGTGGGATTGCCTAATACAGAGTTTCTGAAATAATTGGTAAACATCTTAAATTCAGAATAGGAGAGAAAGAAGTGAACTTGGCTTACACGCTTGTCTAAATTATAGGGTATAAGGTAGTAGCCAAGATATCCATTCTGAAGAGTGGGTTATAAATCATAACCAATACCTTAATTTTTTGAAGGTCTTGTGGCATTGCATTTGGTTCATGTGATGATAGGAGTATGTCACATGTGAAATACATTCATTAAAATGCCCTAGTCTTGCGTTATGTATATGATTTCTGTTTCTTATATACAAATTTCATGGTCAACTTTAATTGGTCAAAATTTTTAATATCAGAATGTAATCCCAATTATGATTCTCTAAGGGAAAAATAAGGTGGGATTAGTTTCCAAGTGCAGATAGTGAGTGTCGACTGGTATTTGTTCTTGCTGACGAGGCCCATTTTTGTCCTTAGGAGGGAAAAGAGAATGTGTCCAAAGCTTGCACATGTTTTATCCACTAGATTGGAAGGACTTACCATATCTGAATTGTCAGAGAGTTTGCAGTTAATGCCCCCAGCTCACTAGCTATTGTCTATGGCAATTCATAAATACTCTGATTTCTGAGCATACTTTTATGGCTTTCATGTTTTACAGAGTAGATCATAGAAAGCTTTCTGTTTTCCAATTAACAGATGGAGGAGCTTTTGTTCATTGAACCAAGGGGCTTAGAAGGAGATTTTATTTCTTACGCATTTGGTTACGTGATTCTTCTACTTTTCCATTAGATCCCGCACCTCTCCACTCATTTGTCCACGTGACCAGAGAGGTCTCGAGACACAGGCCAGAATCGTCTCCTTTGCATAATTAGACCTTTTCAGTAGATTTTTAAATTTTAATCTTTTTCATAAGTTTTAAAGAACCTAATGGGCCTCTGATCTTAACATTAAACATTAAGTATAAACTTCAAGAGCACTTCCTGTTCTTTCTAGTCCCCCAAACCATTTATCCTTTTACTTACCATCACATGTTGTCATTGTTGGCTTACTTGTCCATGCTGCTGTTAGACTTCCTGTTTATTCATCCATCCATCCATCCATCCATCCATCCACCCACCTATCCACCCAACCACCTACCCACCTACCTACTGACCTATCTAAAAATTAAAGATATAACCTTCCAAGTTTTATGAACAGGAAGAAGGAAAGTGTGGCTAATACATGGTAAGCAGGAAATTAGTGTAAGTTGGAGACGTGATCAGGGCCTACATTATCTCAGTTCGTAGAGATTGTGGTAAGGAGTTTAGATATCATGGGGAAGCCACTGGATAATTTCACATGGCTTCCTGGCAGAATTTATTCATTATTTAATTTCCAGACCTCTTCATATTACCTGTCATTTATTTGATGGTCTATAAATGTTTGGTGGATGAGTGAGTGAGCCCAGCCCACCTCAGTCTGTCTGGCTTCTTTACTGGATCAACTTGAATGGTTTAATGTCTTAAACCAGAATTGTCCGCCTCCTGGGATAAAGGGTCCAGCAGGCTGTGTTTTATGACTGAAAGAGTCCTACATGAAGAGGCAAAAGAACTGGGTACTGCTACGATCTAGCAGTTTAAGGATATGAAACTCCTCAAATTTGTTTTGTCAATATTAAAATAAGTGTGTTGGATTAAATAATTTTTAAGATTATCAGGTATTCTAATTTTTTTAAATGTTTGTTTATTTTTGAGAGAAAGAGAGAGAGAGAGAGAGAGACAGAACAGGGGAGGGGGGAGGGGCAGAGAGGATGGGAGACACAGAATCTGACACCGGCTCCAGGCTCCAAGCTGTCAGCACAGAGCCCGACGCAGGGCTCAAACTCACGAGCCGTGAGATCATGACCTGAGCTGAAGTCGGACGCCCAACCGACTGAGCCACCCAGGTGCCCCTAAAATTTTTGATTATAGTGTTTCCTCTGAGAAATGTCTCTACTAATTAGCATATGATGAGCTACTTATATAGAGATAAATGATTTCTTTACAATATTCGTATTTTTGCTGTAATAAGTATTGATGATTATACAAGACACACTATTTTTCATTGTTGTGGTTTTGAATGTATAATATAAGCATTTCCTTATGAGGCCATGTGCCATTTCTGAGCTTTAGTTATTATGAAATAGTAATATATTAATTCGTCCATGAAATTTTTGAGAAATAATCTCTCCTCTATTAAAAATTTTTATTCAGATAAAAAAAAAAAAAAGAAGGGTGGTGCTTTGGTGGCTCATTCGGTTGAGCGTTCGACTCTTGATTTCAGCTCAGGTCATGATTCCAGGGTTGTGGGATTGAGCCCCACATTGGGCTCCATGCTGAATGTGGAGCCTGCTTTAGACTATCTCTCTCTATGCCCCTCTCTCTCTAAAGGGAAAAGAAAAAAAGAAAAAGAAATTATTCAGATTTTGTTATATTTTCCTCAATTCATTTTAGTCTTTTTCTGATAGTATATACGCACAGAACTATGTATGTGTGTATGTACACACACATATCATTATTCTTGATACTATATGTATTTCATATACACATACTCTATATATGTAGTATGTATATATATTGTTTGTATATTCTATTGCATATATATGTGCAATATATACTGTATTGTATATATGTTTGTATTGCATATATATGCAATATGTATATTTGTGTCTCTGTTGCATATATTCTTATATATGCATATATATGTGTATGTATGTATATATATATATATGTATATATATTCTGTATAGTATCAAGAATAATAATAGCTACCATCCATCACCCGTGTGTCTCCCATGTGGCTTAGGAGCTAGAACATAACCATTATCTTTGAAGTCTTCTGTGTTCTTCTCCATGAGTATGTTCATTTCCTTTCTCCAGAAGTGACCACTATCCTGATTTCTGTTAATCCTGTTGAACATAGAATATCGAAACCCTGTATTAACTGTTTATAGATTAGAAAAATCCTTTCAATATTGTTTCCAGTATCTAGTCTTTAGAAAGCCTAATTACCTGTTTTAAAAAATTGTGCATCATCTTAGAAACTTATGCTGTTTAAATATGACTTAAAAACCCAGCATACTAATAACTTGTGTTTAAGCGCACCGATATGTAAGATTTCGGCTCCAGTTTTAATACAAAATATTTACAAAGCATCCTATCTGCAAGTTTTTCCTAAGATTTTTTGTGTTTCTATTCTGTTGAATAGGATACATTTATATAGGACCTTTATTCCTATAGGACATTATTAATTTGAAAATACATAATTTTGTCTTGCCCAAAATATCTGTGGGTTATTGATGCTTATTGCCTCCTAATAATAAAACGAGACATCTGTTTAAAATTTTTAAACAGTCTCTGGAAAATATAGGTAGCATAATTTAAACATTAATAAACACAAAATCTTTGTCTTTTGAACATATGATATTTGATCTCTTCAACAGTTGTTGTAGTTTTTGTACTCCCAAAAGCCGTAAGTGGCAAATTATTATTTTTAACATTTTATATGTTTAGATATAATTTATAAGAATAACAGTGTGAATAAAATATGCTGATATTTAATACATATAAATTCATATGTCTTTGTGTTTTTCATCTTTGGGGATTATACAGTCTCATCATAAGTTTCTCAAAAGGTATAATGGATTTTATAAAAATATCGAATATCTTCTAGCATAATAGCCTTCCGTATAATGAATGCACCTTAGTGTAAATTAACTGTGTTTATTTGAAGCTTATCTTCTTTCTTGTTGAGGGTAGCTGTGAGGAGGGAGGGTGGGAACACGTAATAACAGGAGATAATTTGGTGATGGACGCTATACTTTACATTTCTGCTCTCTCCTGTTCAATTCGGCTTGACACACACCTCACACTGAACTGCCAGATTATCACTTTGTCATGGGCTATGACAACACCCCTAACAATAAGAGTCTTCTCTTTTGTTTATAACACTTAAATGTCTTGGCGATTAGAACTTTTTCCTTTCTTCTCTGAATAAAACTGTTTTGTACTGACTTTTTTTATTCTAGCGAGGAGAAAGAAATAAAAGCAACCCTATTTCCTATTACAAATTATCATAAATATTGGAGATGCAGATTTTTCTTAGATCATTAGCATATCATGCTGCGACCCACACCAGAATGTACCATTAACAAAGCCGCCTTCATGTAATTAATGTAAATAATATGGAACTACAGCTTGAGTTACCCAGTCAGCCTTGGCGAAAAGCATTTGTCATAACGCATCATCTAAGGAGCCCGGCCTCAATTCAAATTAAACTTCATGGGTTTGCCCCTTTATTTTTTCCTCTCGTGCTATAAATTTCTGTGAAACATTTATGACTATAAATTTCTTTGAAACACCTATATAGGAGAAGAAAGCAATCCTGTAAGCTGAAATTAAAATTTTATTATTTACTGTGCTTCTGCTGGTGAGGACAATTAGTATCTTCATAAAGCCAGAAATGGAGATCGGGGGAAGGCAGCTGAGGGTTTTCCTCCCTATCCTTAGAAGTGTTCTCTGTCCTCTGCAGCTGCCAGCAAATCTAAAGTATGGTTTCTGTCTGCCATTTGCTACTATTGCCCTCTGACTCCAAAACACAGAGGAGCATTGTAAATTTTTCATGAAGAGGTTTCAGTCTGTAAAACAGCAAACAGGAAGAATGTTTTAAATGCAATCATTGTCAAGTTTGAACAATGTAATTTATCAAGAGAGCAGTTTGTACTACATAATAAGTTTCATATATTAATACAATTTTTCATCTGATGTCAGGCTTCTGATTTATGAATAGCCCATGATCTAAGGTGATCATTGAATTATAATTCAAGTAATAAGAAGCCAGGAACAAGACACTGCCACCGCCACCCTGCATTAGCTTGCGTGCCGCCAAGCCAATTTACTAAACAACCGTGGGTAAATGATACAGTTTTTCTAATTCAAAGAAGGCACTCGTTAATTAGATAAAGGCTAAAGCTCTCATTATTTTTAAATGATTTAAGAACGGGTAAAGATCTTACAGCTTATAGTGCAGCGCTAATAGTTCTCCGGTTACTGCCTTGTAATAAGAGTATTAAAGACAGATGGGCCAGGCCGATTTAAACCAATTACAGCATCTCTTGTACAGCGGTGGCAGTGACTGTTCAGAGGCGCATCAGATGCTAATATTCGACATGTTTCAGATGACTGAAACACCACTGATTAATGTGATTGATGAATAAGTTGTTTCCTTCTGCTAATTTCTAGGGAATAATCACACCTCTGGACTGTGTTTAGTAGTTCTTGAGGCTTATTCCGTGTCTCTCAGCGATGTTACGAGTGTGTCGTGGATGTTTAACTTTCTGATACGCCAGCTTAATGAAAAACAATCCGTAGCTTTCATTGCTGCCAATTTATTGAGCATCTCTTAGGTGCTGGGCACCGGTGAAATCTGTAACTCATCTAGTGTTTCCTTGTAATTACCTTGATTCCTGGGAGAGCAAATGGGTAACAAATTCTGGAAAAAATTCAGTCATTAGTCACGACGAGAAGTAGAAATTCTCACCTAAATGTTTCTAAGAATGTGAATTTGCTTTACGGTAAATTCATATAAAGATTATAAGTTCGTAAAATAACTTATGTTTTGTGAGAATTAATAAGCCGCTAAGTGCTTGAGTCCTTTGTCCGTATACTTTTTGCTGCTTGATTATATTTACCCATATTTTGTGTTGATGGCCAGTACCTTTTATGATGCCTGCTTCTGCAGCCATTAATTTTCTGGGAATTGTGGCTGTGGTCGTTGCCTCCCTCCCTTCCTTGCCTCCTCACCTCCTCACCTCCTTCATTCCAGGTAACAGAAATCGCGGGAAATGCCCACGTTGTATCACCCAACTGTCCGTAGATGTGTTCCTTGATTTGAAAGAATTCATTTCCATTGTTTACTCCCAATATACATATATGTACTTATGTATGTATGTATGTATGTGTGTGTGTGTGTATACACACACACACACACACACACACACACATCCCTAACCCCCCCCCCCCCCCACACACACACACACACCTCCCGGGACACCTTAACTATCATTAGCTTTTTTGTTTCCATTTTAATCTCCTGTCTTGTATTGTTTCATGTTTTGTTATTGCAGTGGTCAGCTTCCAACACCACCCGTATTTCTCTCTAGAAAGCGTCTGTCTGGTCCAGCAGAGGTGGCCATCCCACCAATCCTGACAAAACACTTAGTGGTTAGTTTTCCCGTGTAGTTTGGATGTGGCACTGCCTCCGTAAACACACGTCACTTAAATGCATGCCATCCTGGAGAGGCAGGCATTGCTTGTACACCCGGGTCTTACTTTCGGACCCGTGTGGGCTCTGTCGGTGCCCATCTTCTCTGAGAGCTCACAGATAGCAGTGTATTGTTTCTTTTTGCTGTTTTTTTTTTTTTTTTTAGCAGCCTTCCATTTTTTTTTTTTTTTTATTGATCCCAAGTTTCTAAATAGTTATTTCAAAGTTGTTGGGCATATGCTTGCAATTAGATACCGAAGGTAACTGTGGACCTGTAAAGGAAATCTGAGAAGGAAAATCAGATATAAAGATTTCCAATTGGTTTTCGTTTCTCCTCTGTTGCCTTATTTTTTGTGTTTTTAAAAAATTTCCCTATCTGAGGAGCAACAAGATATGTTATTAATGGACCCTGAGTAGGACAAGTTATTTGTTATAGTAACTTTTGACCTGTTTAATAAGCAGTCAAGCTGTGTAGTAGAGTTTTTATTGTACTCTGCAGTATACAGTTATGAAGTGTGGTACATAATAAAATAAAAGCAATAATGTTGATATTTCTGAGGGATCCATCAGAGCTGACCTGAAGCAACATATTTCATCTGGTTTGTCTGGGTATGAATGTCTGAAAGTTATAGCTGAAATTACTAGAGACAATATCGTGTTTATGACTTCTGATTGTTTACCACTGCAAGGAACCTCACCCTTGGTGATTCCCAAAACTGTTTCCATGACAGTTCATTAGTGTTGGTGTCAAGAAACAAATGAAAAAGACGAAATGCATTTACTATTAGGCAAGAAGACGTTTTAAGCTGAATGTTAGTTTTTAATGTGTACGAGGGTAAAAAGCAAACGTGGAACCATTCTGATAGGGAAGGGGAGGGCACGGGTCATTTTTGTCGTTATAAGTAGGCTTTTCTGTGTACGTAATGCTCAGCTCTGTGCTTCATAAAATCATTAATGTAACTTCAGATGGCTTTTTGTAGGAAGGCAGAAGAATGATCAAAGAGGAAGTGACTCTTTTCACTACACAAGCGCGGGGTGGGCTGTGGAGTTCGCCGTCCTGAGAGTGAGCTCTGCTTAATACTGGACAAGATTGCCATTCGAATCTAAAAAGTGCATTTATCTGTAAAAAGATAAATTACTACTTTGAAATATAATTTATGTGTTTGCTTGTTTCTCTTCCTTATCAGATTTTACGTACCTTGAGGATAGAGGCCTGTGTCCTATTTATCTTTGTGTTTCCAGAACACAGGATAGGATTCTGGCCCACAGTGGATGTTCAGGAGACGTTTGCTTAATTAATATATTAGTAGTAGAGATGCTTGAATTTTTTTTTTTTTCCTTGCAACAGCTCCCAAGCAGTATGAGGCCAAGGAAAACAATTCAGAAATAAATGGTTTCCTAACAATAGGATTCTTAAGATATTCGGTACTGTCTTAAAAATGACTACTGCCTAATTTTTTTCCTTATAAGAAGGAAATTTATCTGTCTTGATCAGGTAGACCACTTTGAATTCAGTTTTTATTTGTATGAGAACCTCATGCTTGTGTTTGTGTGTGTGTGTGTGTGTGTGTGTGAATTACATAATTATTAAAGTTTCTCCTAGGATAATTTGGTTTTTAAAAAAATTTTTTATTGTTTATTATTTTTGAGAGAGAGAGACTGAGAGCAAGCAGGGAAGGGGCAGAGAGAGAGAGAGAGAGAGAGAGAGAGACAGAATCCGAAGCAGGCTGCAGGCTCTGAGTGCTTAGGACAGAGCCGGATGCAGGGCTTGAACTCACAGACAGCGAGATCATGACCTGGGCTGTAGTTGGCCGCCCAACCAACTGAGCCACCCAGGCGCCCCTCTCCCAGGATAGTTTGTAACTGAGCTTCTAGTAAACTGCAGAATTTTGGTGGTGGTGGTATTATTATTATTATTTAGCATACAAAAATACAGAATCCTTGAGTTTTAGCAAGTTCATGAAATCCACACAGACACAATTTTAAGCATGAACTGTTTTTGACTACCATTTCTGCTGCTGCCAAAGTAGATTTTAGGCCACATTTTCAGATGCATCAACATTTCACTGGCGTGTTGATTCTATAAATTTTGTTTTGGATGTCGTGCTGGGGACAGGAAAGATATTAATTAGTGGTAGATAAGTTTTTAAACATTGCGTTCAGCTCAGTGCAGTCATTTTATATGACTGTGATGAATCATTGATGTTTTATTTCACTGACGGAATGATATAAAAATATTCATTAAAAAAGAGCAGCTGTAAAATGGCAATATGTAAATGTGCTGTGTGATTTTGCATACTATTTAGTTTTATAAATAAAAGTATTAGCTTTAAAGAAAGCATCGTATACTTGTGAGTTTTTCCAAAGATAATGCTACATAGACACTCATGCGTGTAAGTATGTTAAAATGATTCACCCTTCAATCAATATATGCCTTAGGAGCAGTCATCAGACGTAGTTTTAAAGTTGCCTTTTTCCCATCCATTGTGTCCACCACATTTCGTATGGCCCAGAATCAGGCGGTGAGGAAACCTGATTGGACCTCCAGGAAGTGCTCTGATGTTAATCAGCCTGGTGTGCAAGACAGAAAAGCTGATAGTCCGAAATTGCACTTTAAACTAAGACAGACTGTCAGTCTTTAGGAATGTTGGGGAATGGCCTATTTATGTAATCAGATACTAACCCTGGGAGGAAGCTGTCAGGCACATTCTTGTTGTGTAAGCAGCAGGCAAACTGTGCTTTATCTGACAGACAGTGTGTAAATCTGTCCATGCAAAAATCCAAATGTTTAGTTTGCTCCTAGTCACTGTAATAATCTGCTTATTTTCGTCTGCTAGAGCAATGACATCACTTAGCAGAATGTGCTGCAGACATAGGGCCCAGATAAGGCTGTGTTAGTGTCAGTCATTCATTCTGTGATTGGCAAGAAGAGAAATAGGAATTTACTAGAGGTTTGCTTTCAGCTAAAAGAATAGACAGCACGTTCTGGACAGGAATAACTATTTAGCGTGGTTATTTTACATCTTGGGAAAATGGATAGAAGACATCATGTCTAATTATAGTTTCTAGGAATAAGTAGCTTACTATATCAATAACTATTGAATAGTTATATCCCAAAGGAATCTTCTTTGATTTGTTAAGATGCTTTTACGTATATATATGTGTGTGTGTGTGTGTGTGTGTGTGTGTGTATTTCATTGACTTTTGTACGTACTATATATATCATCCTTTCATGTATCATTTAAAAAAATACCTCATATTATGTCATCATTTGTTTCCTGTGAATAGTGACCTCTTCATGAATGTGGACATTTAAGAATCTGTAAATTAAACCCTATTTTTGAAGAGAAAGTGAAGTGTTTTTTTGTTTGTTTGTTTTTTTAATCTGAATATATGACTTTAAAGTCAGGGAGTTAAAAGATGAATGCAGTGTTTTCATAAATTTGTTCAGTGAGAATAGAGTACCTTTCCATGACTGAAAGATCTCTATGTTATCAAATATTAATTGTTAGCAGTGTTTTCTTTGATAATTCACTCTTGGATAAGCAGTATACCTTCAGGAATTTTCTTTTAAATTCCCATAAGATTAGATTGTTTAAAATTTTACTCAAGTCTTCAGTTTGGTTTTACCAAGTAAGTGATGTGTTTGCTAATTGTACATAATGATTCTAAACTGTATTAATTATTTTAAACAAAGGGGAAACCGAGTACCGGACCACGGTATTTTATGATCCATAACTTTATAGGACACATTGAACTCTCACCAGGAAAAGCTAGCTGCCGGCCAGATGAGCTGATGGTGGCATATGCCCTTGTTGGACCACCAGAGAGAGACCCCTTTGCCCAGGTCCGGGTAGCCAGAGGTGTCTGAGAGGCCCAAGAGCTTTCTAAGAATTTTAACAACAGTGGTAGGAGAGAACTAAAATATATACGAAAGCATGCATAGCTGACGCACCGATATCACCCCTTGGAATACGAGCGTAATTGCATTTCCGCTCTGTGTTCTGTACAGTTGTAGTCATCTTTATTTTGATTTAGTATGAACATACCAAGTATATTTATAGAGTACTTGACTACTGTAATTATTTACTACTTAAGCACCCGATAGTAACTTCACATAATTAGTCAAAGTTTAATTGATTTTATTACCTGTCAAAGTTAAATTGCCCAAATTTTCAAATCAGCTAATTTAGAAACATACCCCCTTAGATTATTTGATCACTGAATTTAAAATGTTACCTCTTGACAGAGCTCTGTCGCCCACTCTGTCTATACGAATCCCTGGTCAGATCCACTTAAGCTCAGGTAAAAGTTCAAATTCAATCAGAGGACTTGTTTACTTGATAGCAATTAACGTGTGCTAATATTGTTGCTTTTGTTTTTCCCCAGAGGAAATGCTCCTAATCCTGTTTCACCTGGGCTTTTATTCTCAGTACTTTTCTTCTCCTTCTCCCGCTTCCAAGTGACTCTGTGTATATTCCTTAGTGCTTCCCTGCATGTTATTGTTGAAGAGTAGTAGATACCAGTAATTGATGTAAACTTATTTATCGTGAAAAATGCTAGTGGTGTTTGGAGATGTACAACACGGATCTCTGGATATTCTGTGAGGCGGTTTGTAGAAACGAGGACAAGTGTCTCCTCTGTCTTTGAGCATCTTTTTTTCAGTTCCGAGCTCTTAAGCAAGTTTTTGTGAATATCCTCATGGAAGTTGCAGTGGAATGCTTCGTTCTATACATAACCAGTAGATACAGATGAAGTCTCTGTTTATTCATCTGGTATTTTTGTGTTTTCCTACCCTAGTTCTCAAGTCTCCGTTGAGAACGTTCAGTACGGTAATTGAGTACCTGTGACCTGTAAAGGCATCAAAACAGCTGGTTTTGGGGTGTGGGTTACAGCATGTATTCTCTGTTCTTTTGCTGTTGTTGGTGTCTTACCTTTCCAGACCTGTACTTCCTGGTTTTCTATTCTGATACAGCTGTTTCTGGAAGCTTAATTTATTAGATGGTTGCTTTCCTTTGTTTCGTTTTTATCGTCTTAGACAAGTAAAAAAGTAGAGGTACTCAGGCCTCTGTCTCCTGGAAGTCAGGCCCCTCTGTTCCGGTGGGGAATTTACTAGCATTTGGACTGCATATGGACTCTTGGATAAAACGACAGGGCTTAAAATATGATGCACATAGAATTTCTCACCGACCGTGATGGTTGCTTGATATCCCCCAGTATATTCGATTCACTCTTCCTCAGAACCCATCTTTGCTGTCCTAGAGAGAGGTAGTCTTCCAAGTTTTGAGACTTTGAGCACACCTTGTTCCTAAGACTAGACTTCATGGAAATTAGTTGAAATCAGATTTATAGGGATTTATTGTTGGGACGTATTTTGGGGGTGTTTTATTCCAGTTCCATCGCACCTGACATATGTAGACCTTG
This sequence comes from Leopardus geoffroyi, assembly GCF_018350155.1. Classification (NCBI taxonomy): domain Eukaryota; kingdom Metazoa; phylum Chordata; class Mammalia; order Carnivora; family Felidae; genus Leopardus; species Leopardus geoffroyi. The sequence continues at coordinate 26,915 of NW_025543559.1, forward strand.
GGGCTGAGAGAATAACCAGGGCACCAGCCACCAGCGTTGCAGCTGAGTTGGTGTCATGGCGGCTCTCTGTTCCACTTCTGTGCAATGACCTCCTTTGAGCAACTTTGTGGTTTTCAGTATGCCTTTGGGAATGTCATTTGTCAGAGTATTTTTGCCATATTTTGACCCTTTGATAAAATTTAGTTATGCACAAATATGAAATTTTTTAAATGTTTGATAATATCACTTTTGTGCCCCCCACTACGATACTACTGTGAAAGATATCAAGAAGTTGAAAAATCAATGTAAATGTCCCTGAATTGTTTAGATTTCTTTCGGGAATGTGCACAGAAAGAAGTAGAAAATTCTCAAAAGTTAATGAGATGGTGTGGAGTAGAACTGTGAGTGGCAAATAAGCTATAACCAGATCATGACTCTGGTGTAACATAGGGCATTAAAATGGGGTATAAAACAAGGAGAGGTCTTTAGCGAGGGCTGGTCTGATGGCCTCCAAAGTCTGCTAATATTTTTTTATTATCGAATACCTGGAACCATCTCTTCAAAGTTGTGATTATGATCTTACTCAGGGCAAACAGGAGAATCTTTAATTGTCGTGAACAGTATCTATGATTAGCTGTCTGCTCTACGGCATTCATGCGTAGGCTTACAAAGGCATTGGACACTGCTGTCTGAGCTACCTGAATACAAATATAATGAGGCTTAGACTTCATAAATTCAAAGGCCAAAATATATCTTTCTTTCTAACGTTCTCATACTGCCTCAGTACATATTTCAGCTCTTGTCTCTCTCTGTAGTACTTTGATTGTATGAGCTATATAATACTACGTAAGTATGACATAGAAAAGCCCCCACAGTGGATGAAAATTAGTGATTCTGGTAAATTGTATTTAAGGTTAAACCTCTTTGGGGTGCCTGGGTGGCTCAGTGGGTTAAGCATCCGACTTTGGCTCAGGTCATGATCTTGAGGTTTGTGAGGTTGAGCCCCACGTCAGGCTCTGTGCTGACAGCTCAGAGCCTGGAGCCTGTTTCGGATTCTGTGTCTCCCCCTCTCTGCCCCTCCCCCGCTCACACTCTGTCTCTCTCTGTCTCTGTCTGTCTCTGTCTCTCTCAAAAATAGACATTAAAAGTTATTTTTAAAAGAATCTGCTTATTCATATATATTTTTTAAATGTTTATTTATTTTGTGAGAGATTGAGAGCGAGCAGGGGAGAGGCAGAGGGAGAGGTAGAGAGAGAATCCCAAGCAAGCTCTGCACAGTCAGCACAGAGCCCGATGCAGGCCTCAGTCCCCACAATTGTGAGGTGATGATCTGTGCTGAAATCAAGAGTTGGCCGCTTAACGGACTGAGCCACCCAGGTGCCCCTATTCTTATACATTTCGTAACGTGAAATGTGTGCTTGTAGATGTTTCTAATACAGCAGTGCGTAACGTGGTAAGTAGAAGTTCTCTTTTCTAAAATTGAGACCCTTCCTCTTCCTCCAGGCTTCCCACTCCCCGCCCGATACAGCTACTATTCACAGTCTGGTGTGAGACTCTTACAGTTGTTTTCTGTTTATTTGTATGTGTGTGGTGTGTGTGTATTTTTTTTTTTTTTTGGTAAGTGACATATTAAAATAAACCTAATTCCAGGGGTGCCTGGGTAACTGTCTGTTAAGCGTGTGACTTCGACTCAGGTCATGATCTTGCGGTCTATGAGTTCGAGACCTGCATCAGGCTCTGTGCTGACAGCTGGAGAACCGGGAGCCTGCTTCGGATTCTGTGTCTTTCTCTCTCTCTGCCCCTCCCCCACTTGTGCTCTGTCTCTCTGTCTCTCGAAAATAAATAAACTTCAAAACTTTTTTTAAAATAAGCAATTCTGTAAATGTTTCCCCTTTCTAATATTTAATTCATCAATTGAACAGCCATTTACTAGGTACCTACTATGTGCCAGGCAATGTATTGGGCCCTGGAGATAGAGCAGAAAATAAATCAGGCAAACATTGTGCTGTCATGAGCTTACATTTTGGTGTGGGGAGATATTCAGTAAACAAAATGAAAAGTCAGATATATTCCAGTATTAAAATAGTGGTGATACAGTAAAATTTTTAAGAGAGGGAAGAACCATAGTGAGGGCTGGGGTGCCAGGGGAAAGCCTTGGAGAGAAGGCGGCACGTGAGTCCAGAGGGGCTGAGCCACAGGAGTACTTGAGGCCCAAGGAAGAGTCTCGCGTGTGTCCCACCGGAAGGAGAGCACGGGCCGTGGCCAAGTGCCGCGGGGGCCTGTGTGCCAGGAGCGAGGCGCAGGACGGGAAGGAAGAGTTTGTGGGAGCTCGGGCCACACGAAGGTCTGGAGGACTCTGCAAGGACTTTGACTTTTTCTTCTGTGCGGGATGAGAAGGTCTGGCATGGTCTGGCAGAGGTGTTAACAGAAGCACTGTCTGTGGGGTGCAGACACTCGGCCGAGTGGTAGGAAGGTGGACGGGGATGGCAGAGGCAGGGAGGCTCTCATTGTGATCCTGCCATGAAGGGATGGTGCTTTGGGCCCTGGCAGTAGCAGCAGAGGAGATGGAGGTGTCCACACCCTGAGTATATCTAGGAAGCACAGCCCACAGGCTTCCCTGGTAGGTTGGATGAGAAAAGGATGAACGGACGATGCCAAGATTTGGGCCTGAACAACGGGAGGGATGAAGCCATGTCATTAACTAGCTAGGCAGAAACGAGCAGGTGCCACTGGTGGACGTTGGGAGCTAGGTTTAGACACATTCAGTTTGAGAAAGCTGTTAGGCAAACTGCTGGATTCGTCGGGTGGTCAGCTGAATACGGGCCAGACCTCAGAGGACACCTCAGAGCTGCAGATGTGAACTCAGAGGGCAGAATACACACCACCAAAGGACTGAATACAGGTCCAACAGAAGAGGCGTAAGGACCAGACCCTACATGGTGTCTTTGGGCGGACGGGGGGTACAAAGGTGGGTGCTGAGGATCACCAGAGGGCTGTGCTGTCGAGTCAGGAAGTGAGCGTGCGTCCGGGGACGGCTCTCTGCTGGTTGCTCGCGCGTCTTAGGTGCAAGTCCAGGCTTCCTCTTGAGTAGGAGTCTGATACTGACGACCCTGGTGCGCCGAGCTTGTTACGGGAGGACAGGACCGCAGTCCTGGCTGCCGGGCATGCCGGACTCTGGTGCAGCGACGTAGCTTCTGCTGGGGCAGCTGGCCCTTCCTGGGCCCCGGGGAGGCCTGCCTGTCGCCGAACTCTCCCTGCTACTCCTGCTCCCGAAGCTTCCTTATTACTACCTGAGGTGAAATAGCTTTTTGGACTCTACTGCATTTCCATGTATTTTACTCTGAAAAGTCTTTAAAAAAGAGATAATGGTACAAAGTGTTGAGCGGTTTGCTTTCTTTGTATCATAAAGTCTAAACTAGCCAGCTCTTTGCCTTTCCTTTCCGTTCTTTCCCAGCCCATAACGGAAAAGTCGTGTTTGTCACTAACGTCATTTTGGTAGTTCAGTTACTTCTGTATCGTAGCCTCCCTAACACTATCTCTATGCCAAGCGTGAGTATATTTTATCACCTACATCTTTCTAGTTGTTTTCGCTTATGCGCTTTAATTATATGGGAAAGAACTGTAGTCTAGTATTTTGAATGCTGGAAGGCAGATCATAAACGATAATGGCAACCCATAGAGTCTTGAGGTGTCGAAGATTTGAAAAATTAGTATAGGTGATCTACATATGCGATGTTTACAGATGCCTGTCTGAATTTGCCTTTTCAAAATAATTTAGAATATATGAGATGTAGATGAAATCCACAGATCTGTTTTGTGAAAAGAAGAATCCATAGCTGCACACATTCAATTTTGTAAAATAAATAATTCTGTTTTGTGTTGTGAGGAAGCTAAGGGAATTGCTTTGCCTTGAATTTGAGAATCTTTCCCATCGGCATATACCTCGAATCTGCGCGCACAGCCTGGTTTCACGCCTGCTTCATTACAGGTGACTCCATACCCACTGTGTACAGGCCACGTGGAAGAAAGGGCAAGGAGCCTACTACTAGTTTGTTAACAGCTTGCTCTCAGGTGGATCACATTAACTTTAAAACCCTTAAAAACTTGTTTTTTTATGTTAATCTAATGTTAGCACTTTCCCTTGAGCCTGTGATTTTAGAAAGGAACAGATCAAATCCCTTACCACGTGATCTTTCCATATATTTGAATGTCAGAATATTATGATTTAAAGCAAGCTGTGATCCGTGTCAGGCTCTACAGTGTCCACGTTGAGTTCGTCTGCTGAACTCACATTGTGCCTCGGTGATGCTCCAGTGCACAAATACCCTGGGATATTTACTCTGGAGTGTGCTGTAAGTGCTGCTCTTCGGACTGAGGTCTCAGAAAGGGTCAATTTTGTACTGAACTCTGAGATTGCTGGGCAATACATCTCAACCCTTCCAGCTAATCTTACCTTGAGCTCAAATGGTTCCCTAGATCATCCTGACATGCTGGAAGGCCGAGATGATGACAAAGGCCAAGACAATGAAATACCTAAGTTTGGAAAGGCTGCCTTTCCCAGCGCCAGCAAATCACAGTCACCACCAGGTTGGACAGTCCTTTCTAAATCTGGAAAATATATTCAAATGTCTAGAAATCCTGTTTCTGTAATAGACACATAAAGACCTACAGGATATTTGCTAGCATTTAAGACGCATGGGTCTATGGAACACGTTCCAGTATTGCAATAATATCTTTTAGAAAAAAACAAATACTAGTCGTGCATATGTTGAAGGTAAATTTTAACTTGTTTGGTAGAAAGATGTAGTTTATTCATTTCAACTTAATCTGTTGTATGTCTGAGTCCTGTAAGAAGTCATTTGGGATAGTGATACTCTATTGTCCCTTAACGAAGAACAACGCACCCGTTTAGAGAGTTGAATACACTGGGTATCAGTTGTCGGTTCTAACAGGGCTATAGTATTAGCAGACTTGAATTTCCTATGTTAGAGGTATAATCCAAGCACAACTTACGATCAATCATGTTGTCTTCAGTTTATTAATTTTGTTGAGGAAAACGGTTACTCTTTTTAAACCACCCTGGTAGGTCTTTATTGGAGAGGATTACTGGCAGGGGACTCGAAGTAGGAAACTGTGGCTTTCTTATTGTTGCTGTTTTTAGTCACTGTGAAATGATAGATCGTTCTCTTGATTTACTATTTATAGAACACCAGTGATCTAACTGTGATACAGAATGAAGAGATGTCCTGTGCCCAGTATTTTTAAAAATATTGATGTGGGTACACACCAGGAATAAGAATTACATAGTCCTACGGAGGCTCAGAGAGGCTGTCCATGGCCAGACGCTAACTTCTCTTTCCCCAGCACCGTGAATGTCTGGACCCAACATTATTTCTGAATCCGTGGCATGCCAGAAACTGAGCAACATTGCTTCTATGAAACTATCAGCTTTATTAACAAAAGGGGAGTGGAATTTATTCTATAGAGATATGCAGGGTTTTTCTATAATGTATGCCTGTCCTTGTAAAATTTCATGCAGTCATGCTAATGAAACATTTTCTTGATGTAGTATTATAACACTAGGATAAGACCTTATTATGACTTTTATAAATTCTGTACAAATCAGAGTTTTTTGATGGGTAGCACTGTGACAGATTGTCTGATTTGGGACAAAAATTCTTGTTCATACTCAGCTTCCATTAATATATCAGTTGTGTTTAACTTTAATACAGTAAAATTTTAAAAGAAAATTAGTTCATTTTGTGGTTGATTTTTTTTTTTCTCTTAGTGCTTTTCTCCTTTCCATAAGCCTGTTTTTGGTTTTACTGGTAAAATCTATCATGTTTCTATTTGTTAACCAGTTCACTCTAATACAGTAACTGGTGAGAGTGTCATCTGAAAACTGAGCAAAATGCTTTTCCCGTCGACATGTAAGTGTGATCTCGTTTCTTAGCTCTCAAGTAACATTTTCATAGCGTCTACAGGTATGTTGCTTGAAAGACAGCTGTTGTCTTAGCGCGAACGTGCTGTTTGGAAGACTGCAATACTTGGTCAAATATAAAAGTGAGCTCATCATAAATCTCAGGTGTGAACGTTGTTACGGTAGGTTTGTTTCTTCTTTTTCCCCAGACATGCGCGGTTTGTGGCTTGTATGTATACATACTGCATCTGAGTGGTCATGGGCACTCGTGAAGGGTAAAGGCACATTCACCTCCTTAGCAAATTATAGTCAAATAATTGTGGGAAACAAGCACTGAAGAGACATAGGAAGCGGAGAAAGAGAAACAATAGGTCGGTGGTTCCTTTTGTCCTTTCAAAGCCAAATTCCTCTCTCTGGTGATTGGGATCGTCTTAATCTGACTCTGCTTCGATTCAGCGTCTTTACCTCTCTCTTCCGTGCAGGGTGCTCCCCGCACCCCCTACGGGGCTCGGGTGATTGGCTCAGGGCTCACACTCACCACCTGGCCGGGTCTGCCTGTCTCTGCTCCTGAGCTGGAGCTTGTCAGCGCCTGCTCCCTGCCTTACTGGTGTCTGCTCTGTTCTTTCAGGCTCACCTGAAGCCCCACCTCATCCGTGAAGTCTTTCTGGCGATTTCAGTCAGGAGCCACCACACCAGTGCTTTTTGTAAACATCTTTTAAGGCCTCTTATAAAAGCCCAACATAATGTGGTGCTTTTGTGTTCTAATTCTTTCACTGAACCTAGTGTCGACCGTTAAATCATAGGCTTCTTTTGCAGAGACATGTATGTCTTCATAGGTTTGAACGTAGCACAGGTCATTTCTAGACACACAGTAGGTGGTAATACCTAATTTTTTTTTATTGATCACTTGATACAGAAGTAGCTGAATGATTATAATTTGAAGATTGTTAGGATTGTGTTCTCAATGTCCGAAGACAAAACAATAGTCAAGGCATTTGTGATGAAGCTTTAGATGAAATTTGAAATTCCTTTTGTCAATTTATCTCAGATTAGTTGTATTAATAAGAGCAATGATTGAACAGAAATTCTCTTTGTATGGTCTTTAAATAGTAATATTAGTCCTTTATTTGTAAGTGCTATTTTAACCTTCCTTACATAAATCCAGTGTTTTCCTCCCTAACCTGAAGCGATAAAATCTCATCTAGTCCAGAGTAGAGGATTTTGGCAATTTAATATATGTCTTGTTCTTCAGGACTTGACTTCTATGGTTAGTTAAAATTGTTTCAACTTCCCAAGCCCTCCAGGTCTGGGAAACCCTTGAAAGGGGGTAGTTTGAAGTGGAGGGGGCAGCCTGTGACGGGAATAGGTCTCATATGCGGTATAATTCCTTCCACCTGTTCTTTTCGTGTTGGTGTTTTAGAGCCATGCAGGAAACATAAACTCTTTCAGGACTAAACCAACTTCTCAGGCCCTGAGAAGGGGACTTAGTGGAGCTTTCTTTTCAGCGTTCGATTCGAGTTGTGTTGCCCTGTGTAGATCAGGGTGTTGGGGGACATTGGGGGGTGGCGGGAACGTGACCTATCATCTAAGCCAGGGATTGGCAAACTACGGCCTGCATGCCAGGACTAACATGCCTGCATGTTAGTCGCACTAACGGTGTGTAAATAAAGTTTTATTGGAACAGAGCCACGCTGCTTTGTTTATTTACTCTCTGTGGCCGCTTCTGTCCTAAGGAGGCAGAGATGAGTATTTGTATCAAAGACCTGATGAGTCGCCATGCTATGGAGAAGATGTTTACTGTCCTTGACACAGAGCTTTTCCAAGCCCCTGACGGAAGATAGCTCTGTGCTGGTGAGCATTGGGTACAGCACATGCTAGGGAGTGGGAAAGATTACAGCCAAGCTTCACGGGATGGTTTTGGGTAGACCTGAGTTTATGGTCTCTTTGACAAAGAAAAATTTCATGGGAATGAGATTTTGAAGGATGAATTCAAATCTCTGAGGGCATAGCCGTTGTAATCCTTGAATGTTTTTCTTCGGAATGAGTCATTCTCTTGGTTCTTAGTAGACTAAAGCAACCTGGGATTAATATTCTGCTTTAATGCTCCTCCCAGAAGTAATTTTGACACAAAGCTTTTCAACCTTGGGATTGGATTGAAAGAGCCGCAAAATATATTTCACAGCTTTTAGAATCTGAATGATATCTTAAGAGGTTTTAAAATGACAGGCTTTGGTGTGAGTGAGGTTAAATTTCTTTTCCAACTAGTTAACAAGGATCTAGCTTGTTAATTAGGCTAATTATCACCTGTTCAGGGCAAAAATGCACTCAAGACTGTTGGCTTAAAAAAAAAGTAGCAGGCTCCCTTGCTGTATAAAAGCCCGGGAGGCAGTGGGAGGGGCGGTCCAACTTTCATCTGTAAGCCACACATAAAGCCTGAAGAGTTGAATTTAGTAAATGAAACCTTTCTAATCTTAGGTCTTTGTGGCTTCTTGATATAAATCATGCTCGTGTTTTATATATAATCAGAAACAGGCCACTCTCCCAGGCTAGCCTTGTTTAAGTAATCTGGATACTAGCATTATCACGTAATAACTTCGGTTTCAGGTTATAACTTCATTCATTGAGTCAGAGTTTTTATTTGGACTTTGTACACATATACATGCACACAAATGTTTGGAAGGAGATGGTCAGAGGGACGTTGAATGTCTTCATAGTTACTATTTACCTGTCAGTGTACCTTTTTGATTACTCAATTCAGAGAAAAATACTGATTATTTTCCATGCAGTTTAAAGTTGGGCATTACACATAAACATATGTGTAGTACTTTGAAACTTCATAGAAGTAAGATGAGTAAGATTACTGTGGGCTAATACTGGGGTATTTTAATATGGATTTAGTGCCCGTTTCTCATGAATCGGTCTAAAAGCAGTATTGTCTATGTTTACTCAGATGTTTCCCGGGCCAAAAATAACAGAGGCATCTCACAATTCTGGTGCTTACAGATACCGCATCTGTTACATGGCAGAATGTCCTGAACTTTGTCATCTTGCTTTGTTATCCTTGGGGGTACCTTTTCAGCCTAAGACGCTCACGTGAATTAATTGAGCGTCATGGTTGCTCTTCGGTGGTTGTCGTTCTGTGCCTTTTATGTGCTGCTTTGTTCAAGGAAGTGATTGTTTTCAGTTACGTTTGCAGCTCAGCAGAATTTGTGCGGTAGCCCTACTGAGCAAAGATTCCATCATACTCTGTTTTCATTTCATCTCTCAGTGTATGGTTATATAATCATTAAATTATAATAATTTTAATAAGAGGCTTTTATTTCAAAGAAACTGCCTGAGCATCGGTAGCATTTGAGGAACTCAGAAATTGTGGAAACAAATTCATTAGTGTGGTGGATGGTTTTGGTAGGAATCAGACACACCTGGCCTCGTCCCAGTTCCGTGCTCCGTTTTTCCCCATAAAGACCAGCAATGCTTGTCAGTTATGCTTTTGCAGCCTCAGTTGGGCTTTCCTGGAATAGTTTTGAACCAGTCAACACCTTTGTTTCACAGTTTTGAGAGATAATAACTGCATGATTAGTTAATATTTTGACAAAGTTGAGCCTACTCTTCTATTAAAATTTTATTTGTAGCACACCAGATCGCGTTCATTGCTGTGCTTTTTTTTGTAGATGTGAATTTGTGTGATTTATTCATTTGACAAGAGTGGTCCAAGGAGTCATGTAGAGAAGATAAGAAATATTGCTTGATTGTGTAATTAAAATGTCCATTTTGAATTGTGAAAAATTTCAAAGGCAAAGAAAGCATTTGGGAAGATGTTAACATATGGCCATATTTACTTTGAATTCCTTCTCTTTTCAAAACGACAAACTTGTAACACTATAGCAAACACTGTCCCATATGCATGCCCTCACCCCTCTTGTCAGACGCCTTGGTGTCACGTACAGGCTTTTGCATGTGGGCTTCATAGGTTTGTATTTAATACTTTTTTTTTTTCCTGAATGGTACTGTTCTGTGCCCAACTTGTTTTGTTTTAATGCGGTTACGTTTTTGAGATTGCTAATAAACGTACCCCTAGGTGATGCATTTTTCTACATTATCATGTCCCATTTTGTGATGAAACCCACTATTTATCTACTCCCCAGCTGCCGGATACTTAAGATTGTTTACATTTTAATGGGGATGACTTTTTTTTTTTTTTTATCTTCCTGTGCTCGTGCCAGAGTTTCCCAATTGTGTATACCTAGACTGAGCTTTCTGGAAGAGAGGTAGGGATGTCTACAGCTTTAAAAGGCATTGCTGAAGCAATTATATCCTAAATTATTCTGGATTGGAGAGATTAGAAAAGAACACAAAAGTATACTAGTGATACCTCTTACTGTATGTATTTAAAAAGTATAAAGTGATAGAGCACCAAAGTATCAAAATACCCTTGTCTTCATAGGTCAGTGGAATATGTGCAGAGTTTTCATTAAGTTACTAATAAGTGGAATGAATAATCCACCTAATAAGGTTTTAAATATTTTAAATAACATTTAAAAATATAATTTGAAGACTAGGGCGCCCGGGTGGCTCGGTCGGTTAAGCGTCTGACTTCGGCTCAGGTCATGATCTCACGGTTCGTAAGTTTGAGCCCCGCAGAAGGCTCTGTGCTGACAGCTCAGAGCCTGGAGCCTGCTACAGACTCTGTGTCTCCCTCTCTCCCTCTGCCCCTCCCCTGCTCGTGCTCTCTTTGTCTCTCAAAAAATAATAAAAAAAAAGTAAATAATTTACATTAAAAAATACATAATTTGAAGAAGATGAATATAGACTCTCCTGTTAGGATGCTTACCTCATGTAGTAATAGGGAAAAATAAAGTTAAGGACAGATCTCAAAAAAGTAGTTCTATATTTTGACATAACCTGTCTGCTCTTTAAGCATTCAAAGCCAGACAGCTGTAATAGAGTTTCTGTAAGGCAGAAGCATCTATTAAGATAATGGTATGATCATATATTTCAACTCCCAATCGATTCTGTGGTTTTACTTTGTACATAACACCGAGTGACACCCCTGTGAGAACTTCTCGTTTTGTTATGTGTCTAACAATGAGGATATCATATACTCATTTCAAAATTTTAAGTCAAGAGGTGTGGGTTTTATTTAGTCTTGGCTCTGCTGTTACAAATCATGAGCCCCACAGAATAATAGTACATGAGGAGTTCTGTAGATTTTTTCAGAGGTTTCTAAAGTTTCCGAAAGGAAAAAGTGAGGACTCTTTTTTTCCAGACTAACAGACTTCTTTCTTAAGATATTGGGAAATTTGTATATGCTTCTGTAATTTGTTTAAAAAGAGCTTCAAGATAAAAGCACCTTTTTCTCAGTATATTTAATTTCTGAGGTTACATTTCAAAAGTTAAATATAAAAACTTCTTACTCATATCTTAATTTTTACTATATGTTTCTAAAAAGATGAGTACTTACTATTTTACATTAAAATACTCTGGATAGATTTTACTTATTTCACACCTACTATTCAGTATTACCGGACAACCAGTAGCTTTCAATTTTTTGACTAGTTCAGCAAGGAAAGAACTTTGTTCTCTGAGGAGCATTTTCCTCAGGATCTGAACATTGTAAACTGAGTATTTTACGGTGGAAAGGGCGTTATGTTTGCATAATGATTTGGAAAACAACAACTCATTTGAATGGGCCAGGTTTAATCATAGTTCATGGAAACTGGGGAGGAACTTAGTTTACCTGAAGCTTCTGTGGATTGTAAAGGTGGCTTCTTTGTTTAATGAGCTAGCTTAAAGTGGATTCTAAATTTTATTATTTAATATTTTTACCTTTTGAAGCTTCCTAAGAGCCCCCCCCCCCAACATATCAGAACTCACCAGGTGGTTTCCCCTCTTGTAATAGTTACGGCCTTCAGAGCACGTGTGCTGGACTATAAATCTATGTTCCCTTGACTAGTTCGTTTAATTGGAATTTTGAAAAAACTGATCACATTAAACATATTCTTTATTTTCTTCATTTTTAAATGTAATTGAGCGGAGGAGGAACAGAGAGAGACAGAGAGAGAACCCAAAGAAGGCTCTAGGCTCAGAGCTATCAGCATAGAGTCCGATGCGGGGCTCAAACCCACGAACCGTAAGATCATGACCTGAGCCAGAGTCAGACGATTAACCAACTGAGCCACCCAGCCTCCCCAAGGTAGTTCTATTTTTAATTTTTGAGGAACTTCCATACTCTTTTTCAGAGTGACTACATCAGTTTGCATTCCCACCAGCAGTGCAGAAGGGTTCCTCTTTCTCCGTATCCTCGCCAACATCTGTTGTTGCCATTCTGACAGGTGTGAGGTGGTATCTGATTGTGGTTTTGATTTGTATTTCCCTGATGATGAGTGATGTTGGGTACCTTTTCATGTGTCTGTGGGCCATCTGGATGTCTGCTTTGGAAAAGTGTCTGTTTGTGTCTTTTGTCCATTTCTTCGCTGGATTATTTGCTTTTTGGGTGTTGAGTTTGATGATTTCTTTATAGATTTTGGATACTAACCTTTTATCTGATAGGTCATTTGGAAATACTTCTCCCATTTTGTCGGTTGCCTTTTAGTTTTGCTGATTGTTTCCTTTGCTGTGAAGAAGTTTTTTATCTTTTTTTTTCTTTAAATATTTTTAATGTTTATTTATTTATTTATTTTTTCGAGAGAGACAGAGCATGAGTGGGAGAGGGGCAGAGAGAGAGAGACTCACACACAGAATCCTAAGCAGGCTCCAAGCTCTGAGCTGTCAGCACAGAGCCCGATGCGGGGCTTGAACTCATGGACCACGAGATCATGACCTGAGCTGAAGTCAGATGCTTAACCGACTGAGCCACCCAGGTGCCCCAGAAGCTTTTTACCTTGATGAGGTCCTAATACTTCATTTTTGCTTTTGTTTCCCTTGCCTCCGGTGACATGTCAAGTAAGAAGTTGCTGTGGCCCAGGTCAAAGAGGTTGTTGCTTGCTTTCTCCTCTAGGATTTTTATGGATTCCTTTCGTACATTTAGGTCTTTCCTCCATTTTGAGTTTATTTTTGTGTATGGTGTAAGAAAGTGGTCCAGGTTCATTGTTCTGCGTGTCACTGTCCAGTTTTCCCACCACCATTTGCTGAAGAGTCTGTCTTGTTTTCATTCTTTCCTGCTTTGTCAAAGATTAGTTGGCCATACGTTTCTGGGTCCACTTCTGGGTTCTCTATGCTGTTGCACTGAGCTGAGTGTCTGTTTTTGTGCCAGTACCGTACTGTCTTGATGATTACAGCTTTGAATGCATCTTGAATTCTGGAATTGTGATGCCTCCAGCTTTGGTTTTCTTTTTCAGGATTACTTTGGCTATTCAGGGTCTTTTCTGGTTCCATACAAATTTTAGGATTGTTTGTTCTAGCTCTGTGGAGAATGCTGGTTTTGATAGGGAATAGATTGAATATACAGATTGCTTCGGGTAGTATCTACATTTTAACAATATTTGTTCTTCCATGAGCATGGAATGTTTTTCTCTTATTTGGTGTCCTCTTCAGCTTCTTTCAAAAGCTTTCTGTAGTTGTCACTGTATAAATTTTTCACCTGTCTGGTTAGGTTTATTCTTAGGTTTTTGATGGTTTTTGGTGAAATTGTAAATGGGATCGATTCCTTGATTTCTCTTTCTGTTGCTTCATTATTGGTGTATAGAAATGCAACCGATTTCTGTGCATTGATTTTATATCCTGTGACTTTGCTGTATTCAAGTGTCAGGGCTAGCAGTGTTTTGGTGGAGTCTTTCGGTTTTCCACGTAGAGTATCATGTTGTCTAAGAAGAGTGAAAGTTTGACTTTCTTCCTGCCAGTTTGGATGCCTTTTATTTCTTTGTGCTGTCTGATTGCTGAGGCTAGGACTTCCAATACTGTGTTGAATAACAGTGGTGAGAGTGGACATCCTTGTCTTGTTCCTGACCTTAGGGGGAAATTTTTAGATTTTCCCATTGAGGATGATATTAATGGTGGGTCTTTCGTATAATGGCTTTTATGATCTTGAAGTATGATCCTTACGTCCCTAATTTCTTGAGGGTTTTCATCAAGAAAGGATGCCGTATTTTGTCAAATGCTTTCTCAGCATGTATTGAGAAGATCATGTGGTTCTGATCTTTTCTTTTATTAATGTGAGGTATCACGTTGATTTATTTGCCGATATTGAACCAGCCCTGCATCCCAGGAGTGAATCCCACTTAATTGTGGTAAGTAATTCTTTTAATGTATTGTTGGATCTGGTTGGCTGGTTGGCTGGTATCTTGTGGAGAATTTTTGCACCTGTGATCATCAGGGACATTGGGCTATAGTTCTCATTTTTAGTGAGGTCTTTGGTCTTGGAATCGAGGTAATGCTGACCTTATAGAATGAGTTTGGAAGTTTGGAGTTTGGAGGTTTTTCTTCCATTTCTATTTTTTGGAGCAGCTTCAAAAGAAAAGGTGTTAACTTTTCGTTAAATGTTTGGTAGAACTCACCTGGAAAGCCCTGAACTGTTGTTTGTTGGGAGATTTTTGATAACTGATTTAATTTCATTTGATTATAGGTCTGTTCAAATTTTCTATTTCTTCCTGTTTCACTTTTGGTAGTTTCTATGTTTCTACGAATTTGTTCATTTCTTCCAGGTTGCCCAATTTGTTGGCATATAATTGCTCCTAATATTCTCTTTAGTATTGTTTGTTATTCTGTGGTGTTGGTTGTGATCTTTCCTCTTTCATTTATTTTACTTATTTGGGGCCTTTTTCTTTTTGATCAGTCTGGCTAGGGCTTTATCAATTTTGTTAATTCTTTCAAAGAACCAGCTCCTGGTTTCATTGATCTGTTTTTCTGATTTCGATATCCTTGATTTCTGCTCTAATCTTTATTATTTCCCTTCTTCTGCTGTTTGGAGGCATTACTTGCTATTCTTTTTCCAGCTCTTTTAGATATAAGGTTACGTTGTGTATATGAGACCTTTATTCCTTCTTTATGAAGGCCTGGATTGCTATATACTTTACTCTTATGACCGCCTTTGCTGCATCCCAGAGGTTTTGGGCTGTCATGTTTTCATTTTCATTGGCTTCCATGTACTTTTTAATTTCCTCCTGAATTTCTTGGTTAACCCATTCATTCTTTAGTAGGATGTTCTTTAATCCAAGTATTCATGGTCTTTCCAAATTTTTTTCTTGTGGTTGATTTTGAGTTTCATAGCACTGTGATATGTATGGTATGATCTCGATCTTTTGTACTTGTTGAGGGATGATTTGTGACCCAGTATATGATCTGTTCTGGAGAATGTTCTATGTGCACTCGAGAAGAATGTGTATTCTGCTGCTTTAGGATGAAATATTCTGAATATGTGTGTTAAATCCATCTGGTCTACTGTGTCATTTAGAGCCATTGTTTCCTTGTTGATTTTCTGCTTAGATGATCTGTCCATTGTTGTAAGTGGGGTATTGAAGTCTCCTACTACTATGGTATTATTATCAATGATTTTTTTTTATGTTTGTGATTAACTGCTTTATATATTTGGGTGCTATCATGTTGGGGGCATAAATATTTACAAATATTAGATCTTCTTGGAGGATAGACCCCTTAATTACAATATAATCCCCTTCTTCATCTCTTGTTACAGTCTTTGGTTAAAATCTAGTTTGTCTGATATAAATATGGCTAAACCAGCTTTCTTTTGATGACTATTACCATGAGATGGTTCTCTGTCCTCTTACTTTCAATCTGCAGGTGTCTTTAGGTCTAATATGAGTCTCTTGTAAGCAGCATATGGATGGGTCCTGTTTTCTTATCCATTATGATACCCTGTGTCTTTTGATTGAAGTGTTTAGTCCTTTGACATTAGAGTGAGTAGTGAAAGATATGAATTTAGTGTCATTTTATTGCCTGTTGAGTTGGTGTTTCTGGTGATGTTCTCCCATCCTTTCTAGTCTTTGTTGCTTTTGGTCTTTTTGTTTTGTTTTGGCTTTCCTCCACTAAGAAGGTCTGCCTTAAAATTTCTTGCAGGGCTTGTTTAGTAGTCATGAATTTCTTTAGTTTTTGTTTGTCTGCAAACTCTTTATCTCTCCTTCCATTCTGAATGAGAGCCTTGCTGGATAAAGAATTCTTGGATGCATATTTTTCTGATTCAGCACATTGATCATATTCTGCCACTGCTTTCTGGCCTGCCAAGTTTCTGTGGATATGTCTGCTGCAAACCTGATCTGTTTTCCCTTCTATAGGTTAAGGACTTTTTCCCTTGCTGCTTTCATACTTCTTTCTTGGTCTGTGTATTTTGTGAATTTAACTATAATATGCCTTGTAGATGGTCGGTTTTTGTTGAATCTAATGGAAGTTCTCTGTGGGTCTTGGAGTTTGATGTCTGTGTCCTTCCCTAGATTAGGACAGTTTTCTGCTATAATTTGCTTACATAAACCTTCCTCTCCTTTTTTTCTCTCTTCATCTTCTGGGACTTCTGTGATTTGGATGTTATTCCTTTTAAATAAGTCACTGAGTACTCTAAATCTTGTATCATGCTCTTTTGCCTTTGTTTCCCTCTTTTTTTTTCTGCTTCATTATTCTGTATAATTTTGTCTTCTGATTATATGATTTGCTGCTCTGCTTCATCCATCCTTATCATTGGGGCATCCATTCAAGATTGCATCTCTGTTATAGCACTTTTAATTTGGTACTGACTAGATTTTATTTCTTTTATCTCTGTAGAAAGGGATTGTATGCTTTTTTCAACCCCAGCTAGTATTCTGTGGTTCTAAATTCTAGTTCAGACATCTTAAGAGCTTGTATCTGTGTTAAGTCCCTGCCTGTCAGTTTTTCCCCTTCTTTCTTTTGGAGTATATTCCTTCATTTTGTCATTCTGGAGGAAGAAAGAAGTTAATAAAGTTAAAAATTAAAATTAAAAAATTCAAAACAAAACAGAAAATCAAATAATGTAAGCTAAATCGGTTTGTTTTTGTCTGCTTGTTGAAAGAAGGTTGCTAGAATAGAGAAAAAAGGAAAAGACAAAAGAGGTAAGAAAAAATTTAAAAGTTAAAGTAAAAAAATAAAAAATAAAAATAAAATTAAAGTAAAGTAAAAAAATAAAATAAAATAGGGGCGCCTGGGTGGCGCAGTCGGTTAAGCGTCTGACTTCGGCCAGGTCACGATCTCGCGGTCCGGGAGTTCGAGCCCCGCATCAGGCTCTGGGCTGATGGCTCAGAGCCTGGAGCCTGTTTCCGATTCTGTGTCTCCCTCTCTCTGCCCTTCCCCCGTTCATGCTCTGTCTCTCTCTGTCCCAAAAATAAATAAACGTTGAAAAAAAAATAAAGTAAAAAAAAGTAAATAAAAATAATAATCCAATTTTTCTTTCTGGATCCAAAAATGGGGAAGAAATGAAAGGGGAAAAAAAAAGAAAAAATAAGGAAAAAAACAATTTAAGCAAAAACAGAAACAAAGAAAACAAACAAATACATGAACTAGCAAACAGAATGAAATCCGAATGAAGTTACATCCAGTTTCCCCTAGAACTAAACAGTGAAGCACTCTGTAGTCTGTCCAATAAGCAGGTAGAGGGACTTGTACTGGTCTGCTGGGGGATGTGCTGGGAGGTTGCAGTTGGGTGGGGCTTGATCTAACAGCTCCCTTCTTCACTAGGTGGTGCTGCTTAGCTTACTGGGGTGGATCAGTGTGGTGCGCATGTGCGTGTGCAGGAGAGGTGGAAATGGCTTCTCCCAACTCCTTAGTCTTGGGGGAGGAACTTTCTGCTCTCACCCACCCTTGTTCAAGCACCCCTCCTTTATCTTAGGCCTCTGTCCCCACTCTCGCCTCTACCCTGTCCGTGTCCAGACTGTTGGCCTGTCAGGTGGCACCTCCCTCCAGAGGTTTATATCTGATGGGTTTGTGTTTCAAAACCCCACATTTTAGGGACCCCTGCTGCTTGCACCCATGCCAACCCTCTGGGAGAGGTTCTCCCTGAGCAATGGCCGGGTGCTGGCTCACCCCCGGAAGTGTTCATGTGATGGCGCAGAGGCAGAGGTTTAGAGATTATGGCCAATTGCGACACACAGCTGGTACCAGGTTTCCCTGCACTCTGGTGGCTTTGTCCCAAGACCAGCAAATGTGGCTGCTCTCTGAGTTTTATTGGGGTCTTTGCCTGTGGGGAGGTCACATGGCCTCTCCAAGTGCACTCCAGCTAGGGGAACCGCTACTCCCCATGTGGCACACAGACCTCTCAGACCCCGCTGCCTGCTCCTGGGGCTTCGCCCTGCTTCCTCACCAGAGCACCGCCAGGCACTGGGCTCCAGAACTTCAAACTGTGTTCCTCTGTTTATAGAATCCTGGTGGTATTGAAACCCTCTCCTTCCTGTCCGTGGTTTTGGGGAATAGATTCCTTGTTCAGTCCCCTGCGAGTGTTTTCACTTTTTGTCTCTTTTTTCTCCAGCTACTTTTGGGGGAGTACTTTTTTTGCACGATCCTGATGAGCCACACTCTCCCTCGTTTTCTTTTTCTGTCCTCTCTCCACAAAAACAGCTCTCTACCTTCTGCAGTTATTCCCTCCTCTAGTTCACCCCTCTGCACCGCGTACCTGCTGAGGTTTGTGGCTGAAGTTTTGCAGATTGTTGTGTTAATCCTCAGATCAATTTTCTAGGTGTGCCGAATGGTTTGGTGCTGATCTAGCTGTGTTTCAGGGAGGAGGCAAGCTCAGTGTCTCCATGCCTCTCTGCCACCTTCACTTCTCTCACCCAGAGCTGATGTCTGATATGTGGATATTAAAACACCCGTAGGAGGATGTGTGATCAGCCCAATGCTCCACATATTCAGAGTCCGGCTATTCCTCACCCTGTGGTGGCGGCGGCAGCATTCTCTGGGGTCACTGTGATGCTCCCTGGTCGCTCTACCCCCTCTACTGCTGACCCTCTGCGGTCTGTTCTCAGTTGTTTGGCCATTTTGCTCCTTTAATAAAAAACGTACTCAGGTCGTGTCACATTGTGCTGGTTCCATTTTCCCTCCAAGGGACAGCTGGTCTCACAGTGTTATGCAGAGCCTCCATGATCTTGAACCCCATGTCTCTCTGGCCCTGCCTCCTCTTGCACCCCGCCTGGCTCACTCTGCTCCTTGCCACATTGGCTTCTTTCAGAGCACGTTGTCTCCTATGTGTGTGAGCCCTAGTGGTGACGCTCACCAGCATGTTCTTCACCCAGATACCTGTTTGTCCGACTCCTTCACCTCCCTTGGCCATACCCAGATGTCACCTTCACAGTGACATAAGCTCTGCCTACCCAGTTTACTGCCTCAGCCTATCCTCAGCTTCTCCTGTTCTCCTTCTCCAACAGAACTGCTCATGTTTTAACCTAGCCTGTAATTTATTTATTTATACTCTTTGTTGTTTGTTATGTTTTGTCATCTGACCCTTCTTAGCACAAGGATCTTTGGGTTTTGTTTGTTCACTGGTTTTCAAAGGCATTTTCAAAAGTACACTGGATTAGGTGCACTTAAAATTCCATTTTAATTTTTTCTGTCAAGTGGGTCATGTATGGATATGGCCACAATATCAACAAAGAGGCCAGCCTTCCATTCACTGTGACTGCTTTTAGTTTCACTTTGCTTCCCTTGAATTTTGACTTTTTCTAGAATTCTAACTTTGGTTCTTCTTTTATATTCCTAAACTTTCTTTCTGGAGAATCTGGGTACAGAATTCTCTCCCTTAATAGTCTTTGTTCTTCTCCAAGTCAATATGTAAACCAAAGCAAGTATCATATATTCTCAAATCTTTGTCTCCTCTGTTTCCCAGTTTATACTAATGTGTGACCTACTCACGGTAGAAACTTCGTGAAACCCTGTGACGCAAGTGCTCCTGGCCACCCAGCACAAGGTTACATCTGCCTATGTTTTCTGTAAACTTGTCATCATGTTTGGCCATTCCCTTTGCCACTGCCCAAGGTCAGATCTTTATCATCCTTTCCTGGCCTTTCCCTTTTGCTTCCTCTCTTTTCCTTTTTTCTGTCTCTGGTCCAGTTCTGTCCACTGACTGTAAAACCCATGCCTAATTCTGTCTCCTCTTTATTTAAAAATCTGTCATGGTTGTTCATAACTTGGGAAGTTAAAAACATTCCATTGACAGGGAATTAAGTCTGTGACACCTTCTGGCCCCAACCCTTTATTAAAAAGAGTGGAAACCATTTTTTCTAAAACTATAGTCATGTTGTTGTAGATGTTCGGTGAGAAAAAAGTTCCCATGAGAAAATATATTTGCAAAATGGTGGTTAAACAAAGTTAAAAGTTTTTTAATCATAGACATTTAAATTCTCTAATTGGTAACGTCAGTTGTTAATAAAGTGATAATTTGTATGTATTACATATAGTATGTAATGTTTAAAATACTTCATTTAAAAAATAATTATTGAACACTTACTAGATGCTAGTACCATTGTAAATGCTGAGGATACACTAATGAACAATTCAGACAAAACCATTGGTTCTCATGGAGTTTAGAGTCTCGTGGGACACACAGACAATGCGAAGGATGAGAATTAGGGTTGGGAAGCAGGTAAGAAGATTGGGGGAAGGGGGAACTGGTGCTGCAAAGCCTAGAGCATTATGAGCAAGGGCTTTGTTGAAAGGGTCACATCTGAATAAAGAGATTCATTGTATTACCCTTTAATCGTTTTGGAAATCAGGTAGAAATAGTGAGTTATATGTGTATCTTTGCCTTATGAAAAATTGTGGCATTATATAAGGCATTAAACTGAAAGATAATTCAAGGTACTATTAAAGCGATATCTATATATGTCTCTTTGTAAATTAGTGCTAATGGTCAGTATAACTCAGACTATTTCAGATTTGGAATTTTACTTGCATTCATTTATTACAAAGTCAATACTCAGCTTAAAAATTAAAAAGATTAGTAATTATATAAGGTTTCAAAGAAAAGTACTAATGTTATGACCCACCTAACACCATATGGTTTCAGAAATGTCGTGAAAATGATTTTTTTGCCTTATATTTATAGTGCATAGATAGCTTATTCTTCTTACTACTGTTAATTAATACTTTTATAGTAATCATAGAATACTTTAAATATACATTATTCTTCTGAATTTAAAAGATCAGGTTTTTAAACAAATTAATTTAGAAGGATAATAGAAATGACCTGGACTTTCCTAAATTCTTTGTAAATTTTTTTTAAGATCACCAAAAATAATCTTTTAGGAAACATTTGTTTCTCTGTGAATTCTACAAAATTCCACATGGCTTCTCAACCTCTTTACTCTTCCAGTTTAGTTACACCCTTGGAGGTCATTGTCTTACATAAAGTGATGATTGCCCTTGAAAATAGATCCATTAGAAGCTTTTTTCTCAGTTGTACATTGTACATTACATTACAGAATGTAATGCTCACTAGTCAAAAGAACACACAATAAATAAATGGTAAATATAGGTACGGCATCAGATGTGATGGGCAGAGTTCAAAGTATGTTGCCAGCTCGGTTGAAATGGTAACTAACAAATGTAAACGAGAACACTTCAGCTTTGAGGTAAATTTCTAGTAGCTTAATAGTAACCTTGATAACGAAGTGGGAAGCAGATCAAAATGTGATATAGTGAAAATCAGGAAAAGTTGGGGGGTACGATTAACCAGATGAGCTGTATGCTGTGGTCCGGATATGCCAGTTTCTTTATACAGTCCCAAGTTGAAGGATATATGGAGTGTTTCCAGTTTTTGGAGATTATGAACAAAACTGATATAAATCTCATCCTTGTAAATACTAGGAATGAGATTACAAGGTCCTGCCATGTGTTTAGCTTTATAAGAAACTGCCAAATGGTCTCCCAAAGTGGCTTCACCATCTTGTATTACCACTAGAATGTTGCTTCTAGCCTTATTAGCACTTTGTACTGTCAGAGTTTTTGTTTTAGCCAGTCTGTTAGGTCTGCATTTAGTATCTGATTGTGGTTTTACTTTGTATTTCCTTCCTGCCTAAATACATTGAGGACCTTTTCATGTGCTTGTTACCAGTTTTTTTTTTTTTTTTTTTTTTTCGGTGAAGTGTCAAATCTTTTGCCCAGCTTATTAATTTGGGTTATTTTCTTATTGAATTTTGAGAGTTCTTTCTGTATTCTGGGTATTAGTCCTTTATGAGATACGTGTTTTGCAGATATTTTGCAGCTTGTGTTTTCATTCTCTTACCTGTTTTATTTGAACAGCAGAAATTCTTAATTTGATGAAATCCAGTTGGTCAGTATTTTCTTTTATGGTTTGTACTTCTAATTTTGTGTCTGAAAACTAAATGCCAGACCTGAGGTCATGCAGAGTTGTCTTCCAGTTTTTATTTTTTTAATATGTATAAGTATATATATATATATATATATATATATATATATATATTTATTTATTCTTAAAGTTTATTTTTAAGAGAGGTACCATGTGCACGTGAGAGCAGAGGAGCAGAGAGAGAAGAGGGAAACAGAGAATCCCAAGCAGGCTCTGCACTGAGAGCACAGAGCCCGATGCAGGGCTTGAACTCATCAACCCTAGAATCATGACCTAAGCCGAAATCAAGAGTCAGACACTTAACCGACTGAGCCACCCAGGCGCCCCCTGTCTTCTATTTTTTTCATAGAAAGTTTTTATACAAGTTTTAGGTTTACCATTAAGACTTGTGATCCATTTTGAGTTAAAATTTTTTTAATATTGTGTGAAGTATGCATTGCATAATTATTCAGTTATGTTTTGCATTGAGTCTGTTGGACTCTAGTAGAGAATTGACATCTTCGCATTATTGAATCTTCCCATCTATGAACGCAATCTGTCTTCATATTTATTTAGGCCTTTCATTTCTTGTCCGTGTTTTGTGGCTTGCAGAATACAGATCTTGCATGTACTTTGTTAGATTTATATAGAAGTATTTAGTGGTTTTGTTGGTCCTACTGTAAACGATTCGTTAAAACAGTTTTGATTTTCGCTAGTTAATTGCTGCTGTGTAAGAATGTGTCATGTGACCCACGTGCTATGGTGTGTTACTTCTAGTAGTCCTTTGTAAAGACTGTTACACCAACACTTGATAGTATGTTGTTACTGTTGGTAGCTTGCAGAGTCGTTTGAGCGTCTCCTCCCCTTGCACTGTGGATGCAGTCACCGAGAGTCAGACCTGAAAAGTGCTTGCTTGAAGTTTCTGACTAGTGGCAACATGAAGGAACAGTCCAAATCTCTTGACTTTGCTACTGACGCTTTATAAAGTCAGCGTTTTGTGTTTGTGTGTTGGGGGTTGTAGTGTGATGTTTTGCAAGTCTCTAAGCAGTGTTGCCATTTAGTCAAATCACATGGATTGTCGTGTATGGTATGATTTGGGAGAACGGAAAGCTTCCACTTTAGGATTCCCTTTCCCTGGCTTGCCTCAGGAGCTGAAGTTGCCTATGTCAAAAGGAAAATATCTTACAAAGGAAGCATAAATCATTATGTTGTTCTGACCTTAATATTCTTTAGTTTTTCAGAGATGTGGTATTTGTAGGTTGTGATGGCAGATAACAGCTGGGGGCTTGAGAGATAGGGCAGGACGGGTTCAGGCGTAAGTGGGCCCAGGTGGGATGCTGCCATGGTGGGAACCTCATCCAGATGTCATCGTGAGGACACGGGGCACCAAGCTGTGAGAGCAGTATAGTGAAATGTAGAAACAGGCACCAAAAGGACATACTGTGAAAAGCTTCACCTGGCTTCGTGATATTTTTGCCTGGTTTACCTCCGGAAAACAAGCTGTTTGATTGTCAAACACTTGTAATATATCTTGGATCAATATTTCTCAATAGAAAAACTGGTTAATTATGCTAAAATTAAAAAGAAAAAGTTCCCCTGTGTATAATGGCATAAATAGTTTCCTTGTTAAATTATGTTGCCTGCCTTCTTTATGGGAAATTTTCGATGCCACAGACCCTTAAGAGAGGACTTGTGGATAAACAATTTTTTTTTTTACAAGGAAACACGTATAAAACAAACAAGGTTAGAAAAATGTAATTAGCTCCATGATATCTTGAGATCTTAAGGAAAATAATATTAAAACAATCCACACTACTCATCTTACTAGAATTAACAGAAGACAATTTAGGAGAATGTTATCCAACATGAGCAGTTTCATTTACTTGATTTCTTGATTTTGCCAAGAAATTTTAAACATGACATTTTAGCCATTAGGACATTTGATTATATGTTATGATTTTGAAAATCAGAAAGAATGTTGGGGGAAGTATCTATACCTCAGAGATATAAAGTATTTGTAATTTTTTTTTTTTTTTTTGGCCTTTGATGAAATGGGACATCGTACATTTGTAGAAAAAAATGTCTTCCCCATTTGGACATCATCCCATTTACTTTAGCTAACATTTCATTAGTATTTTCCTCTACTATCATGTGATTGGTTTAGGGCAGATTGGTATTTGTTTATTTAGTATTCATTTATGATATATAATATGTAGTATTATTCATTTATTTACCTTGATTATTCAATGACTTTTTGACCTGTTTTGATTTTTGTTTGGAGCCAAATTCTTGGTTTTCAGTTAGAACTGTTTTAGTTCAGTATGGTATGTTGAGGGGAAGTCTTTTAATTAAAAACTGTGCTTGTATTTGTTCATCTTTTAGATACTTACAAACAACTTTTAAAACCAATGTTAACACCTCTTTCCACACTTGCTATTTCAAGATCAAAGTTGAACTTTTTAATTAAAACTTTAAAAAGTGTTTTTTTAAACTTTGTTTTAATTTTACCATGAATGTAGTTAATACTTAGTCTTTTATAAGCAATATGCTTTTTTTTTAATCTTAACATTTATTTATCTTTGAGAGAGAGACAGAGACAGAGAGAGAGACAGAGCGTAAGTGGGGGAGGGGCAGAGAGAGAGGGAGACACAGAACCTGAAGCAGGCTCCAGGCTCTGAGCTGTCAGCACAGAGCCCAACGCGGGGCTGGAACTCAGGAATCACGAGTTCATGACCTGAGCTGAAGTCAGATGCTTAACTGACTGAGCCACCCAGGCACCCCTAGGCAATATTCTTTTGCTGTTATAGATCTTTGTTTTTACAGCTAAAAATTATAATACTTTTATTTCAATAACACTTCACAGTTTTTGATCAGTTTAGCCAAAAAATTTGCCTATTTTCTTGAGCTTTTCATGTAAGCAGCCTTTTGTTCCATTGCCTTTTCTCTGTTCATTTTAAATTTCATTGATTTCTACTTTTTTTTTTTTTTTTTTTTAACGTTTATTTATTTTTGGGACCGAGAGAGACAGAGCCTGAACAGGGGAGGGGCAGAGAGAGAGGGAGACACAGAATCGGAAACAGGCTCCAGGCTCTGAGCCATCAGCCCAGAGCCTGATGCGGGGCTCGAACTCACGGACCGCGAGATCGTGACCTGGCTGAAGTCCATGCTGTTTGTTCTGACCTCATCCACCCCCCCCCCCACCCGCCCCAACACACACACACACAAATAACAAACACCAGTGTTTATAGAGAGCTGCCTTTATGGCGCAAGGGCTCTGGAAATGTTTGGGTTGATTGCATTGGCAGCGCACCTTCTATAAAGAGGCATCCTGTGCTTAAGGGACAATGTGGGTGCCTCTGTCCGTCCCTCGTGCTGCGTCCTTCCCCCTTTCCTTCACCTTCCTCTCCCAGGGCCTTTTGGTATTATTTGTGAGTATATTTTTAGTGTTCTAGCACTGGCCACATTTGAAATACGTCGGGGCTCAGTTTCAAGTGGGATCGAACACGTTTCCCTGTGCGTTGCGCCATAAAGGTGAGATGGGACGCGTGTATCCAAGTGTAAGTGAACGTTTGAGCACGTGTGCCTGGAGTTGTGCGGGATTTGTTTTTACTCTCATTATGAACACTTTTTTTTTTTTTTTTTTTTTGTTAGAGGTAAAAGTTAAATGAGTGACTAAAGAAAAACGTTGGGGGTGTGTTACACGGGCCCCTTACCCGAGGGACGGCCGTACGTACGTTGGGGTGTGGTACACGGGCCCCTTACCCGAGGGATGGCCGTACGTACGTCGGGGTGTGGTACACAGGCTCCTTACCTGAGGGACGGCTGTTCGTACGTCGGGGTGTGGTACACAGGTCTGAGGGACGGCTGTAAGTTGGGGTGTGGTACACGGGCCCCTTACCGGAGGGACGGCCATACGTACGTCGGGGTGTGATATACGGGCCTGAGGGACGGCTGTAAGTCGGGGTGTGGTACACGGGTCCATTACCTGAGGAAAGGCCCCACGTGAGCCCTCTGAGTAGTCCTTTTAAGGAGATTGATGACACCTGAACTTTGTCTAAAGCGTTTTGAGCAGTTTTGAGATTTTTAAAATGTCCCCTGGTACTCACGTGCAGGTGAGCAGTTGCATTTATTAGTAAAGGAGTGGAGAAAACAGTTGTTGTGTGCTGTTTCAGGAGGCCCCTAAATGAAGTGACGTGCTCTAGTAAGTGCTGTAGGAGGGAATTCTTACTACCCCGCACGCTGCTTTTGGTCCTTAATTTGTTAGATTTGGATAAATCTAAGCAGGCATTTTTCAGTTGTTAGGTAGGTTTATGTGGTGTAGTTTTCCCATTTTATGTGGGAATTTTTACAATGATAATGTTAAAAGGGATATAAATCCCATTTTACATAACAGAGCCTGTACTGCAACACAGATTTTCTAACATTGTACCATACTTATTTTATTGAAAGACTAGAGGTGATTTGTGAGAGTTGGTTCTCTTGAGAGAAAATTATATGCATTTGGTCCTGTTAGTAAATTAAGTGAAAGTTGCCCCTAAAATGTGAGTTTCTAATTTAAATTGTCATTGCCTCTGTCATTTACAGTGAAGTTAGCGCTTTGTTCCTGTAGCATAACCATTGTTACCACACTTCAATAAAAAATATGCTGGATATGTCAAAGTTTTTAATTCATGTATACTTTATAATCCCATTGTCTAAGGGCATTTGGTTAGTAAAATATGGTCTGTTGAGTGAGAAGTATGCTACTTCTTGAGGTTTACTAAATTGAATATGCCACTATTTTCTAAATCCCCAAGTCTTCTTTGTAAAGTAAATTTTAAAATAAATTCCATAGTATGCCTGAGTTTAAAGTCCTTTCCTTTTGCTTTCTTGGGAGAAATGTTCTAGATAAAAACCATCTAATTAGTTTACCATGAGTGGTTTCTATACTGCCACATATTTGGCATTTTCTTTAGGTCAGGGTTGTCTGTATCACTGTCTGAGATGGTGGAAAACTGCTGAACCCACGCTTTTGGTAAGGGTATCAGAAGTGTGATGTCACTGCACGGGACCATCAGCACCTGTCATGCTCCCCCAGGCTCCCGTAGCAGGGGGAAAATGGAGATAACTGTGCCCTCTGATTGTCTCTGGTTCTTCCCCGGTTGTCGCTCCGGAAGCCTTACCTCGCCCCTTCCCTTGTATGGGAACTCTATTCTCTTCTCTCAGAGGCCATTCTTTTCAGCTTTACCTTCATCCTTCCAAATGGTGAGCTGTTTCCGTGATAAGAGAGGACGCTTGGTCCCTCACCCATGTTGGTTACAGTGGTAGAGAGAGTCCTCTCGGAAAGGAGGAGCACAGCCGTGACAACATGTGATTGTTGTCTACCTAGGATTTTAGACTTTGTTCATCTCGAAGGTGACATTACTGTTTTGCTTCTGGAACCTGTACTTTTTTTTATTTTTTCTACTAAAATTCATCTATCAAATCTTAAAAAATAGTTACTGGTATTCTAATGGTGCCAGGCATTTAGTAGATGCTGTGGTCTGAATGGCATCCTTCCCAAATTCAAATTTTTAAGCCCTAATCCCCAGTGTGACTGTAGTTTTGGATACAGGATCTATAAAGAGTTAAGTTAAGATTAAGTAAAGTCCTAAGGGTGGGGCCCTGAGAGGATGGAATTAGTGTCCTTGCAGGGGGAGGCACCAGACAGCTTGTGGTCCTCCTTCCCTCCCTCTTTTCCCTCCCTCCCCCTTCCTCCTTCTGTCTATCAGTCTTGTCCCCACCCCCATATGGGGATTCTGTGAGAAGGGAGCCATCTACAAGTCGGACCGAGACTTTTTGCCAGAATCTGACCATGCTTGTCCCTGCTCTTGGAATTGCCTCCAGAACTATGACAAAAGAACGGTCTGTTGTTTAAGCTGCCCAGTCTATGGTACATATTTTGTTAACAGCATTCGGAGCTGGCTGAGACCATAGACAATTGTCATAAGTGCTATTTGGTGCTGGAACCAGCTTGCCCTCCTTGAATCAGTTTGTTGATCAACTCCCCAGAAGGAAACAGCTGGTGTTGCATGTAGTGAGGTAACTTATTGCAAAGATCAACCATCCTGTGTTGTTTTGGTTTTCCTGTACGGACTGTTTACTGGCTACTCTGGAACTCGGGATTGAATTTTTCTGTGATTGTGTATGTATATCGCATACAGACAAGTGCACACATCTCAAGTGTACAAATTGATGACTTTTCATAAAATGAATATACCCATGTCATCAGCATCAGGATCAGGAATACAGTACCAGAAACCTTCTCTTGCTTCTTTCAGCCATCAACAGAGCCCCCCCTCCCCGCCCCCCATCGGCCATGGAAGACAACTATTACAGCTAACTTGTCATTCAACAGTTGTGATGTAGGCTGTTTGTTCCATATGGTGTTTCTGATTTGAATCTAATCTTCAACTTGACCCTGATTTCTGCCCCTGTTTTTGTTTTTCAGTTTTTTCTTTCATTCCAGCTTTTTTCGTTATTGTTGGCCTTTAACCTGTTTCCAGTCTAGTCCTATTCCATACCCCCTCCCCAGTTTCTTCATTGCGTTGTGGAGAGAAAAGACTATTTTACAGATTTGGGAAATACATTTCATAAGCCGCTATAAATAAATAAACATGCCTGTATCAGCTTTGTTTTGTAAATCCTGAAATTCAAGCTTCAAAGTAGAGTTTGTGGTTTAATTTGCTTATGTTTTAGCTTGGTATGCACATAGACCTCTGTGGGGTGCCGTTTCAGCTACCATTATTATAGTGAAAATATCTATAAAGGAGACATGCCTGTGAATATTCCATTTCTGAATGCTTCTCTAATGAGGTATTAGATCAGAGGTGGCATTACATTTTGGAGGGGCTGCTGATTAAATGCAGTTTGCATATGATTACATTGCCTTTTCAGTTGACATCAACTTTCTGGTGTGATACCAGCTCAGTGTCCAGGATTCTTAGCTCCGAGTTTGGATGTAAAATGGGAAGGCTGCTTGTGTCTTATTTGCACCTGGGTTGGTGTTTCTTACTAAATACATCTCTGAGATTCTCAATGGCAGTTACCAAAAATGTATAATTTAATAGGCCACTCCTTCATCATCTTTTATACAACAGTTCAAGAATACTCAAATTTGTAAGTGAGATAGACATGTATTACCCATATCTTAAGCTTATAAATACATTGCAGTTTTATCAATATCTTCTTTATAGATATTTTATTGATTTTTTAATTTTATTTTTAGTTTTTATTTTATTGATTTTTAATAAAGTAATAAATATTCTGCCTGGAGTGGAAAAAGGCTAAATAAGAGTAGATTTTTTTTTGAAAATCTAACATGAGATCAATTTATTTTTGATTTACATTGTTTTCAGTGCACATAAATGAGTTTTATATATTGGTAAAATGGTTTATCAGTGAAAAGTAGAATGGCATGTACACATATTTCTTTATATATAGATATATCTCCTTTGCATATAAACAAATGTGTCCTGCATGCACCTATACATACATGCACATATACTTGCACACACACACACAGACATATGTAGATATGTGAGTGTGCATAGTACAGGAGTTGGCCTTACTTGGTTGCTACTGGCATTGATTTTTAGAGAATATGGTAATGGTTTTAGTAATAAAATCATCACTGAGTTATGTTACCATGACCTGTCCTGCTGGTAAGTGATGTACTAACAAATATCCACAAGCTGCCTCTAAACATACATTTATGTTGATTAATTAATCAGTTAATATCGTTAATAATGTCAACATGCCCGGTTTCTCTAGGCCTTTGAAATGATTTTGTTTTTATTGGAATGGAAAAGGAGCTCTTTTATATAGCCATCTACCCAATCAGGATATTGCTGTTAATAGGATGTGATTTTGTAAAATTATAATTGGGAGAACGAAATGAAAAAGGAGTTCTTTTTTGTAGTCCTGAGTATGGCTGTAACTCTCCGTGGTGCTGAGCACAACACAGACCTGGGTTCATGGCCAGAGGGACCCAAAGAAAGTTGTTGATAATTTTATGTTGGTTGACCACCTCTGGAAGTTTGCAGATCCGTGAAACGTCCCTCTCAAAATGCTCAATGTCCCGTTCTATAAAATGCTGAAACAGTGTTGGCATTGCCACCAGTATACGGACATGACCCCTCTTTGTGAAGCGTAAATTTGCATTTTCTTGCTTAAATCGCTGTGCTGTTTGCATTAACAGCTTTAGCCTAACGTCTCCACGCCTTAGACCCTGCACTAAGAGTTTTGTTTTCTGGGAGAAAGTAGAGGAAAGGGATGGGTGTTGGCAGGGCCCTGTGCAGTTGCAGGTACACTCCTCCTGTGATTTGTCGCGTCTTTGATTTTAACAACCAACGTGGTAGAAATGTGTCTTTCTGATGGCAGACCTTTTGCTTTTCATAGAGATTCTTTTTCTCCTTCGCTCACACGGACTGCAGTACTAGGTTCAAAGACCGACCCTTCCTTACTTGCATTTTAATACCACCTAAATATCATTGCATTGAATGTCAAATACACTTTGATCAAGTTATGCCATGCTGAGTTAGTTTCTCAGGAGGTTTATAGAGGATTGCTAAATAATGTTATGTTTAAGGTGTTTTGAGAATTCTTTTTGTTTTGTTTTGTTTTGTTTTGTTTGTAAACTCAGAGAGTCCAACTTGTCAGGAAAGTACCCTTGATTAAGCCCAGGGAGGATTGATTGATTTCTGCTCTGCTCTGTTAGAAGTGGACGAGTGGAGTCTGTTGAGAGAGCTGGAGGCTGCCTGTGGCATCATGGGGACGGAAGGCTCTGGGGCACTGCCTGAGCCACTTACTTGCCACCTCTGACTGAGTCGGATAGGATGCCCTTTGGAAATGCAGCAGAAAGTGCTCAGTTGCCCAGATGCTATTTATTCTATGATAGAACTTAAGATTTATTATATGCCTTAAAACAACTTCAGATGGAGTCTATAAATATCCTAGTTAAAATGTCTCGTGCTTATATCCCACATCTGTAGTCTTACGGATGTATATTTGTAGATTAAAGATGGTATTTTTGAATGTAGGTTAATTTTTTTTTCATATGGCTTGGTCTATTTTGAATATGGTTTATTTTATGGGGAAAAACCATATTAGTGTAGCAAAAGTCAGATTTCATTTTTGTTGGTGAAATTGTATTTTTGTCCTTTATTAGTGATTAAATAAGATAGGGATATATTTAAAAATTAATAGCTTGTGTCTTGTAAATAGAAAGAAAACAAACACTGGACATTTTTGACAATATGAAAATTAAAAAAAATAGGTTAAGTAAGGCCTTGATGTGAGATGTGAACTTTCTTTTGCAGGTGAGAAGAATCTCTATGCATATAAAACACAAAACTGTACTTACTATTTATAGATGAAAGAGTAGTTTATATTGTATCTCTTGGACTCTATTTGCACTGACTTGTCTATGAGCCAGTGTCCTTGTCAGCTACTAAAGATCATTTTCTTGCTTTCTTTTCCCAGCTAACAATTAGGGCTAATGTAGACGGGAGTGTCGAATTCTGCGTGTCTCTCCATATCTTCCTGCCTATTCAGTGACCTCAAGTACATATGTCTCCATGCCTGTGGCTGATCATGATCATGGATGCTTTGGATTATGATGTTGGGTGGTTATATGTTTTAAGACAAATTAGGTAAAATGAATTCCAATCCAGGAATTCTTTAATATCAGATCTTTATAGAATTATCATTTTTATTGGATTTATTTGTGGGCTTGAAAGATTTATTTGAAAGATTGGTAACATCTTCTGTATTGCTCTCTTGTCTTCCTCCAAGCTTTCACTTTTGTTTTGGAGACATCCTAGGAATTACCTTGATTGTTTTCTTCGTGAAGACGGTGATTTGCTCCTGATTGTGCAAATATCTGTAATAAATTCTTAAAGTTAACTGTAAATGACCCCCATGGCTTTCAGGCCTGGCAGGGGAGATGATCCACGTTCCCTGGATCTGGTCAAGCCAGAGTTCTGTATATCATGTATTGATTGGAATGTTCATTTGTTCCTTTGTTTACCCATCTCTTCGACACGTGTTTACTCAGTGCCTGATGTGTGCTTGGTGTGGGGTTCAGCTGTGAACAGAGCCAGCCGTGTGTCTGCTCTGACAGAGCCCCCTCATCTTTAGGAGGGTCAAAATCAACACGACCCAAGACCATGTAAGGGGGAGTGTTCCGAAGTAGTGTCACCTCTTTGGAGAAGCAGAAATCGGGGAACAGGATTGAGAGTGGGGACGGGTGGGCATGGTAATTTTATTTCAGATGAGGGGACTACTGAGTCTGGTCCCTGCAAGGCCTACAGGGGCAGTGGGGGGCGGAGAGGAGGCCCTCTGGCACATGCACCTGGCCTTCACTTGTAGCCTCCAGCTGTGCAGGCAGATGTGTTGACAAGTTTAGTGTCTTCCCCCCAAACCATGCTGTGGATTCCACGAAGACAGAGACAGTACTTGTTCTCTTTACTCAGTACGCTTCTAACACTTAAGAGTGAGTTCCTGGTTGGGGCGCCTGGGTGGCGCAGTCGGTTGAGCGTCCGACTTCAGCCAGGTCACGATCTCGCAGTCTGTGAGTTCGAGCCCCGTGTCGGGCTCTGGGCTGATGGCTCGGAGCCTGGAGCCTGTTTCTGATTCTGTGTCTCCCTCTCTCTGCCCCTCCCCCGTTCATGCTCTGTCTCTCTCTGTCCCAAAAATAAATAAACGTTGAAAAAAAAAATTAAAAAAAAAAAAAAAAAAGAGTGAGTTCCTGGTAAATAGTGTCTAATAAGTGGATTTTAGGTACCTTAGAATACCTCAGTATTTTAAGAAGTCAGGGTGTCGTGGGCTTTTTTGAGGAAGACTTCTCGTCCTTTGAAAACCACATGGTGCCCTTTTTGTAGTGGTCTGATGCGTTTACACATTTAACGTGACCTTCTCTGCCTGGAATGGCTGCCTTCTGGGGGGTGGGCGGAGCCTGCTTTGGGGTGTGTGTGTGTGTGTGTGTGTGTGTGTGTGTGTGTGTCTCCTGCACCTGGTGCCATGCTGCCCGTGTGACGCATTCCATCGTACTTCATCACTGCTTCAATGATGCAAATTGTCACAGCAAGCTAAATGAGTGTCCAAAACCAGCCTGAGTTCAGGTTCATTGGGAAAAACCTTTCTAGTAAAAATGTTTAAATGTGGATACTACATCCACTTTTACTGGCACCATCTCTGTTCTTTCTAACTTTGAACAGTTTTCTTATTTCTCAAATTACTGTTGTGCATGATGTTACCTAAAAAAGGCGTGAAGGTTTCATCATGGTGAAAGAAATAATAGAAACAAATTAAAAATTCCCAAATTAGTGCTGTTTTTTTGATAAAATTTTTATAAGTATGTTTAAAGACGGAGTTACCGTTTTTAGTAATCTGGCACGAAAAATCAGTTTAAATTTATATGCCACCATATGACTAATAAAAGGAAACAGTGACTTACGCTGGCTTTTAACAGATGGTTGTTTTACCGATTATAGAGGCCTTTTGTGGGCATTGCGTCCTATGGCACACGGGCATAGAGAGATTCGTTTCTGATTTTCTAGTAATCCCATAGTTATTGTGCACTGTGGTTTGACAATCTTGCTTCAGAATTGCTTTTTATCTCTGTTTTAAAGCCTGTTTATAACCTAATTGTGACTTCTGCTTATAACTGTTGTGGTTTTAAGTAAATGAGGGGTGCCTGGGTGGCTCAGTCGGTTAAGCGACCTGCTTCGGCTCAGGTCATGATCTCACAGTTCGTGGGTTCGAGCCCCGCGTCGGGCTCTGTGCTGACAGCTCGGAGCCCGGAGCCTGCTTCGGATTCTGTGTCTCCCTCTCTCTCTGCCCCTCTCCCCACTTGCACTCTGCCTCTCTCTCTCTCTGTCTCTGTCTCTCTCAAAAGTAAATAAACATTGAAAAAAATGTAAGTGAATGAGAAGCATGTTGCTTCAGGTGTATTCCTAGGACTGGTAAAGAATCACGAGTTGTGGCCCATCAGCCTTCTGCCTGTTGACCTTTTTCTTTTGGGGCCCCCTGATCAGTTTTGAAAGGGAGAGCTGGTCACAGCCCTTTCTGGGGGAGCCTGCCTGGTGTGATGGCAGGTTCAGATCAAGCCCAGAAGTGTCTTCTCGTCCTTCGTTCGCATGTTCTGCCAGCTTGCTGTATGGCTGCCACAACAGTAACCCCGCACGCGGCCTGATTGGTGAGGATTTACATGTGTGCTAATTAGAGTGGAATAAATGAGTGGCTGTTTGCTGCATTGCCATAAAGGGTGCCCAGATGTACACACTACATGAACATAATGTGCCCGGGCATAGCACATCAAAGTTTGTCAGCTGCATTACCTCAGCAGGCTCGGGGCCTGTCGCAGAGAATTTGCTGATCACCGTCCCCTATGATTTAGTGTCTTACTTGGTGAAAGTGAAAGACCTCAAAATCAAGTCTTGGCAACAGAATGTTTGATCCTTTAGGAAAATAACAAAATATGCTCAAGCTTAACTGGGAATAATGAAGAGATGACCTTAAGCAATGTATATTCAAAAGATGATTTATTGTATTTTGAAATATTTTCCAGGAAAACAAATAAAATATCAAGTAAATTGGCATAATTGGACAAATTGAATTTTTGAAAATTGTACAAACATCAGTCTTTTAGGTTGAATCAAGCTATGTTAAAATCACCCATGCATAGATCTGATGAAAGATGTAGCAGGGAATGATTTCATTTAAATTTCAAAAACACACTCGTCTAGAACTTAAACATCACTGGGCATAAAGTGTCTCTCTATGTGTTTATAAATCTGTAATATCTCTTCTTTGTAAGTGTACAATTAATACGCAAAATCCCCCATGTTGCATTTATGCACAAAATCTGTAATATCTGATTACCTTGACAAGTAATTTTGTAGTTACATGTTCATGATATTGATAATGTATTAATGTACAATGATTAAATGGTTAAGCTGCCACATTAAAGTTATGAGCAGGAACATTTATCCAGCACAGCGAGGCAGGAACAAAGCCTGTCCGTTTACAGATGGCGTTATTCAATCTCTGTGTCACTCTCAGATGTTAGCCCGAGAGCATTGATTCTTAGCTTTGATACTGGGCTGCACCCGGATGACCCAATACAGTTCAGTGATAAGGTTAAGTTAATTACCGGATCTGGGCTTTGCAGCTTCCGCATGATTACTGCCGAGAAAGATTTTGATGCCTTTTGCTTTAATTAAGCAAAAGGGAATGAACAGATATAATTGGGTTTTGAAATAATCCTGTCACTATCAACAAGCCTTCTGCCTTTCCTCCAACTTTGTTATATGTACGTCTAGAGGCAAAAATTCTGAGGAGGGAATGAAGTTTCTCCACTATTGTCTGCATCGAAATGTTACTCTATTAACATTAATGGAGACATATGAACAGTTCAAATAGTATATCTTAAAAGAATTTCGACCTCAAAGTCTGTTTGTAACTTCTGTTCAAAAAGATAATTATTTTGCTGATTCATATAAAGACACTAAAAATGTAACTGTCATTGAAATTTTGTGCTTTTACATTTGGTGATATTTTTCAGTCAGTTTTTAATGAGGACAGGTAAATTTTAACTTTAAAAAGTTTACTGCAGTATTTAAGCTTCCAGGGCTTTTGCACATAATCTCTGTTGATTTGATTAGTCCTGCAGAGTTTACACAGAATTAGTAGAAAAGTAAAAAGAAAAAACTGCTATAAAATTTTCATTTTTTCCTCATGTAGGAGTGTTGATTCTCGTGTTAATACTCTCTTTAAAATTCTGATTGATTTAGATTTCTCTTATTGTTTGAGTAGAAGTGTATAATTACACATTTTCGTCATGAATTTTTTCTAATGAGCATCTCTAAAATATGTGCCTCGTGTAGTCTCGGGAAATGTTGTGATGCTTTTACTGAATTTAGGTTTTTCCCCCTCTATCCTTAATAGGTACCGTTCATTTTCCCACAGCCATTCCAGTGTTGTGAGTACGGTCCTCGTGGGCTGACGCAGGGCGCGTGCATTGTGGGATTGTCCACATCGCCTCTTTTCTCTGGCTGTCATTGAAAAATGTGAGCAGTATTTCTCTCAATGTACCTCACAGTGATGCCAGAGTCCAGTGAGGTTATAAGAATACATCTTAAGCAGGAAAGAGCTATAAGTTTTAGTCGTTTAGTCTTATCACCTGGTACTTATTCACTGATGTTCACTAGGTTTAAGTTGACCAAGTGAGTTAATCATTGTCTTTGACCTTCACCCTGTGCATTTTAAGTAAGTAGGTGAACCTGAGTGGGGAATGGAAAAACAGTCTCTGCAAACAAAGGTTAGAGCAGTCACACTTAGTCTACGCGTGAAGTCATAGTTACAGATAGAATGTCACTGATTCTTCATTTTGCTCTCTGATTGTAAAGAGTCTTTTAAAGTAAGATACTTTATTTTTATATTATAAAAATATTATACTATGATTACTAGTATACTGTTATATACTATTATAAAGTAAGATAGTTTTTCTAATGTCCAATTGAGACAACGTTTTAAAATAAATGAATGGTCTCTGTTCTCCATGGACCTGGTTTCATGAGGAGTGGGTGTGAAACTTCCAAATTAAGTTTAAATTTTAATTAGTATCCACTTAAAAAAATTTTTTTTAATGTTTATTTATTTTTGAGAGAGAGAGAGAGAGAGAGAGAGAAAGAGAGTGTGAGCAGGGGAGGGGCAGAGAGAGAGGACACACAGAATCCAAAGCAGGCTCCAGGCTCTGAGCTGTCAGCACAGAGCCCGACATGGGTCTCAAACCCACGAGCTGTGGGATCATGACCTGAGCCAAAGTTGGATACCCAACTGACTGAGCCACCCAGGCACCCCTAATTAGTATCCACTCTTAATCTGGGTTGTTTTGGTTTGTAGAATGATGCGACTGTCTTTCCCCCTGCTCCCCCAAGGCAGATGATGGCCACGTAGCAATCCCTGGAAGCTGTGACTGGATTCTGTTACTTGGCAACGGGGAATTAAAGTTTCAGTGGAACTCATGGTTGCTGTTAGTTTACCTTAAAGTGGGGAGAGTATAGTGGATTTGGGGTGAGCCCAGTGTAGTCACAGGGGTCCTTACATGTGGGGGTGCCCTGACGAGGAGGTCACAGTGATAGAATGTGGGAAGCACTCCCCCACCACTGCTGGCTTTGTAGATGGAAGAAGGGGCCCTGAGCTAACAAGTGTGGGTGGGACAAGAACAGGGATCCTTCCCTAGAACTCCCAGAAAGGGTTCTTCAGAAGTATAGATCTGGGAGATAATACATTTGTATTATTTTGAGCCACTAAATTTGTTGTAATTTGTTACAGCAGCCCTAATGCATTTATTTATACTCCAAAGCAAAGTTATCCATTAAGATTTTATTTATTTACTTATTTATAAAGTTTATTTATTTTTATTAAAAAGATTTTTTTTAATGTTTATTTATTTTTGAGAGACAGAGAGAGACAGAGCATGAGCATGGGAGGGGCAGAGAGAGGAGGAGACACAGAATCCGAAGCAGACTCCAGGCTCTGAGCCGTCAGCACAGAGCCCGATGTGGGGCTCGAACCCACGAGCTGTGAGATTATGACCTGAGCCAAAGTTGGACACCCAAACGACTTAGCCACCCAGGCGCCCCAAGTTTGTTTATTTGTTTGTTTATTTATTTTTTAATGTTTATTTTTGAGAAAAAGGGTAGACAGAGCATGAGTGGGGGAGAGGCAGAGAGAGAGGGAAACACAGAATCCAAAGCAGGCTCCGGGCTCTGAGCTGTCAGCACAGAGCCTGACGTGGGGCTCAAACCCACGAACCGTGAGATCATGACCTGAGCCAAAGTCGGACACTTAACCGACTAAGCCACCCAGGCGCCCCAGGTTTATATATTTTTAAAGTCTGTTTATTTGAGAGAGAGAGGATGTGCGCGCACGCACACGTGAGCAGGGGAGGGGCAGAGAGAGAGGGAGAGAGAATCCCAAGCAGGCTCTGCACTGTCAGTGCAGGGCCAGAAGTGGGGCTCAAGCTCACGGACCATGAGATCATGACCTGAGCCAAAATCAAGAGCCAGATGCTTAACTGACTGTGGCACCCAGGAGCCCCTCCGTGAAGATTTATTTAAAAGTAAAACATTTTATTAATGTTTATTTATTCTAATGTTAATTGTAAACTCGAGGAGAAGTTTAATTGTAAACTTAAGGTGTGTGATTTGGCCCCACATGCATTAGACATGTGATGTGTCTCGACCACTTCGTGGCTCCTGTTCTGTGGCCTTGTGTTGGACACCTTTAAAATGTGCTTATGAGGGAGGTAATGTAGTTACAGTTAGAAGTCTTGGGTTCATGTTCCAGCTTGTACATCTTAGTTACAGGAAAATGCCCTTAGTTTCTTCACCTCAGAGTGGAGAGATGATGTGTGTTTAAGTGTTTGATGAGATAATATATGTGTATGTGGCTTCGAAACTATAAAATGCTGTGTCTGCACACACCGTTCCTCAGTTTTCCGTCTTTCGTTGTAGACTTAGCACGGGAAACGGGAGAGTTCTGCATGGCAGTGGTCAGGAAATGCGAGTTCTCTGTCTTCGGTCCCGTGGAGCTGGCATGACTTACCGTGTTGGTTGCCTTTACTTGAAAAACCAGAGAGGTGCTCCCTTCCTTCTCTTTGGTCTGATTTGTATGACGGACTCAGAAGTGAGAGTGCAGCTGTTGGTTTGCCTATTCCCAGAAGTAATTTGCTACTTTTCTTTTTCATGCTTGTCAAACATTTTAAGTTTAAAGGAAGTGATTATTTTCCATGTATACAAGTTCCTGAAATGCTTTATCTTCCAACAAGCTCAGTGAATTTAAAATTAAAAAAGTTATTGAGCAGTGGCTGTACTGGGCACAAAAAGTGATCCATCCCGGTCCGCGCCCTTGTGGTCCTCAATGACACCAGCAGTCAGTCCCAAGGTCCTGGCACTGACAGAGCACGTATCAGGGCCAGTAACTGGCTTGGCCTGGGCAAGTCACAGACAATATCATAGACACGCTGAAGACACACGGGAGCTTCCTGTGTGCAGGCAGGAAGCAAAGAAGGCAGCAGGTTGGAAGGCTCGGCTGTGTGAGAACCAGTCAGCAGCTTAGTGTGTGCGGCCCAAAGGACGGAGAAGCACAAAGAGGGAGACTCTGTCAGGGGCTCTGGTGACACAGCCTGCGTGTGGTGTGTGTTTTACTCGGTATTTTTCCTTCCAGTCGTGGTGAAGCCATCAGAGTTGTCTTATCTCCCACCCCCGGGGGTCTGTACGTGAGGAGCCCCCCTGACTGGCCCTGGGGGCCGTTATGTACGTGAGAAGCCTGCCTCGCTACCGTGGGGGCGGTTGTGTCCGCGAGAAGTCCGCCTGCTGACCATGGGGGCTGTTGGAGGGGTGGCCCCTCTGGGGCCAGCGCCAGAGGCTGGAGTTGAAGGCACCGTAGGAGGCAGCAGGGATAGAGTACGGGGACGGAGCCGAGGTGCATGTTTGACGTGGTACGTGTTTGCCGTGCTTGAGCGCCCAACCCAAGGAAGAGGGGGATGAGGGAGAACCGAGAAGAACCCAGAGGACGGACTGGGAGCAGAGAGCCGCGGACTCGCTCCACAGAGGCAGGCTTCGGAGAGGAGAGCAGGACGGATTTGTTTCTGGCTCTGTTGCGTGTTGAGGTTCGTCCACGAAGAGGTTGGAGGTGGGGAGAAGGGTCGGAACGGAGACGCAGGCAGGAGTGACTCTCCGAGACCACCGAGGGGGTTCAGGGCCGAGAGCCGGGCATGTGGAAACACGCACCTGGGCCCCAGCAGGTTCCTGCCTAGTACGTGGCCAACGTGACATCTGAAACGTCTGTCGTTCCCTCCCAAGTGGTGGGGATTAGAACGCGGGGGGCCTCACGTTTGCTGTCTTGATGGCTGCGTGTGCACGGCCGGTGCCGTTTCTCGTCTCCTGCAGCCAGTCTTTGCCTTGGTGATCTCGAGCGCACCTGCCAATGTAAAATCCACGTCTCGTATTTTATTCCAGAGTAGGAAAAAAAAAAAAAAACACGCGAGGGATTTGAAATACGATCTCCCAGATTCTCAAAACTCTAGGCCTTTTTATTGAAGTAAGTCTTGAATATATATTAACACCCTCACAGACCCCTTCAGATCAGGAACCGACATGAGGGCAGTGCTCGTTAAAAAAAAAATCAATCCCATTATTTATTTGTTAGAGTCCTGAGAAAAGCTTACCAGATTTAACTAATGTGCCATTTTTATATAATGTGGTGAAAATGTACATTACGTGAACATTATTATGTGATTAAAACATAACCTAAGCTAAATTTTAAGGCAGTAACTAATAATTTAACTATTTTTAACTCTTAGCTGTTTTTCAGACACCCTCCTCCAGTAAGCAAATTTGACCTAGGCATTTGGGAAATGTGGCTCAGGCTGTTTTGTCCTGATACATTAACATTCACCATGAAATAACTCTTTGGGCTTTAATGTGGGGGATGTTTACTAAAAGAGAAATGTCCTCCTGCTCTCTGTCTTTTAATGAATAAAACAAAACATAATAGCTCCCAAATTTTGTCGCATTTATATGAAGATACTACTGTGTTATGGGGAATAGCTTATGTTTTAACAATGCATGACGCCCTACTGTTTTATTACTGTTGGCTGTATGACAGTGACGGTCATTGCAAATATTTTAAATTCAGAACAATTTACACCTTGCAGATAAATTATTGTGCAATAGCCATTTCTTTTAAGTGACAGTTATAGGACTTATCCTTTGAGTGCTATGTTTAGCATAATATAGCAGAAGAAAAAGTAATGATCAAAAGACTAAGGTTGGTATGTGACATTTCCTAAAAGGCTTGAAATACCTTGGCATTGTATACTAACATTCAGAAAACACAGTCATGCCTCCACACATTAAGCTGCTTATGTATTTCAGCTGAGGCGGTGATTTTTACTTTTGGACATATTTTAGAAAATCGATTTGAAAAGTTAACTTTCTTACACCAACTGACGCCTTTACAAGAGTTTGATTAGTTTATTGTAAGAATATTTTCTTGCCTCTTTTTAATAAGATAGGATAATCATAAGCAGTAGCTTCATTTATTGTTGGAAAAAGTGTAATTGCAAAAATTAACTTGTCATACACCACAGCTCGGCAAAGTAACTTTCTTATAAGTCCATGGTCACAGTATGTTTTTGCAATTCAGCATCTGGCTCTGTGGGATACTGATGGCTTCTATGAAGAAAAGTACCAGGGTGAGCAATTAAATGCAAAATGACAGCATAAAATATGATCATTATGGTTATACAAAAGACACATTTATGAATTTTGCAGATAACTGTCATTTTTCTACTCATATTTTCCCTTGCTTTGTTAGCTTAATAATTTTAGTACAATTTATTTTTTCTTTTACAAAGTGAATAGCACCATTTTTATTATCGTGGCGCTTGTTTATATGTCTGTTTTGTTCGTCAGCTGTGAAGATTAATGATAACTCTTTCACTGTCTTTTGACACAATACTTTCAACTTTATTTCAAAATTGAAGAATTTGACAAAATTACATAGCAATTGTATTATAAGAGTAAAATTTCTTAGGATTGTTGAGTATTTTATTATATGCAGTTTGAATAGTATTCACCCCCTGGAAATAGGTTTGCCAGTATTCCCTCATGGTATGAGGTAGTGTTTTGAAGTATTTTTTACAGGATCCCCTCTTTCATTTGGTAGGGGGTAAAACAGTGTTGACATCGGGAGTCGTGTGGATGTGTGGAAAACCGGAATTTCCTTTGCTTTTACTTGCAATACAGGGAAACCACTGGCCATTGGGAAGAGGGGTCACTCTTGGAGGCAAAGCTCCCTTGTGACCCTGGGGCGCCCCGTTGTTACCCCCGGCTGCTCCCCTGCAGCCCTGCCCCCCTTTCCAGCGATACGTCTCACTCTCCTTCATAAAAAGATCTACCTGTTAACTAGCTGCCTTTACCATTGATGTCTGGGACCCTGCTCTCTCATTTGCTTTTACTTCCATAGTACCCCTATTTCCCGGGATATTTTTTTTTTTAATCATTTGGTTACATTCAGCCTGAACTTGAAGGTATGGTTCAAACCCTACCCTTTCTGTGAAGACTTTGCTAGTCTCGGCAGTCAATGGGAACTTCTTTCTTTGTGGTCCTGTTATATTTTGTGTGTTTATTATTGTTATTATCAAACTGTGCTTTGCAGACAGAACATAGCTTGTGGTTTTTTTCATTCATTAAAAAAAAAAAAATTCCATGTTTATCGAACTCCTGCTCCATGCTGGGTATCGTGCTGGACTCTGGGATATTGTGGTGAAAGTTTATTTCTTCTGCTCCAGACGGTCGCGTGGTCTGGTCAGAGGCAGTGTAGTCAGCACCGTGGTGGGGGGACTGGGCGTGTGGGAATGCCTAGCAGAGCACCTCTCCCGCCTATGGCTCTTCAGCGTGGAGGCTTGGAGGAGGCAGCACAGCCGAGACCGAGGACAGGGGAGCACAGCCACGGAGCACGTGGGCCTCCTCTGCCAGCACACTGAGTACGCCACTTGGCTAAGGGACCAGAATCCTTGAGGACTTACCTCTCACAGCCTCCCTCTCCCTCCCTCTCTCTCTCTCTCTCTTAATTTATTTTGCATGAGAATCTTTGAAGAATTAACTTCTTAGTTTTCGGCTGTTAGAACGTTCCCGTAACGCGATTTAATATTGCCTTAATGACTCAGCATTATTATTGTGTACATTTCCAG
This sequence comes from Leopardus geoffroyi, assembly GCF_018350155.1. NCBI lineage: Eukaryota > Metazoa > Chordata > Mammalia > Carnivora > Felidae > Leopardus > Leopardus geoffroyi. Next base: position 69,830 of record NW_025543559.1, read on the forward strand.
GTTGGGCTCTAAGAAATCATGTCCTGTGGGCATTTTGACCTGGAGAACTATGTTTTTAAACACTGAGTGATTCTTGCTTTTTTGAAAGGTTTTCTATCTGCTTTTTCTAGTTTTTCTTCCCTTTTCTAGTTTTTCCCACTTGACTCTTCTCAGTGACCTTGTCTGTTGTGGTACAAGCACTGCCCATTACTTGCCCTCAACAAGAAGTCAGGGACTCAGGCTTATCAGTATCCGGAGGGGGTGATGGGTCTGGAGAGACAACAGACTTGGCTTCAAACTGAGTACCTAAATGCAGACATTCTCTTTAAATGTATGTTTTGCTGCTCCAGGCCCTTTTGACATGTTTCTTACTTTTAGCTAAGTCTTGGTGGGGATGTTTTTGCCTTGGTGAGTTTTTGATAGCTGAGTTGTTATTTTCTCCTCCGACATGATTCAAGTCATTTTGTTTTCATTGCTCTCCTGACATGGTCTATCTTGTTTTGTCTTGCTACATAAATACTCTTATATGGTTTATGTTTTGAGAATTAATAGACAGGGTTTATTTTATCCATTTGTTCTTATAAGCCTTTTTTCAATGATGGTATCACAGCAGGCATTTTTTTATTGTGATCAATTTTGAATAAAGTATATCAGTTTCATTCATTATTAATTTTATTTATTAATGGAATCAGGTTCATGAATGATGAGTTTAGGAATGAGTGCCACCCTGTGAATTAATTGCTCTGTTAATTCCGCAGTAACGTATCGCCAGGACCCTATCATGCATATATCACTGTGTGTGTATTTTAATACAGAGATATACTGTCTGTTATTAATGTCATTCTTGTCTTTACCTTTTTCTGAATTTTTATTTTTTAAGTTTATTTATTTTGAGAGAGAGAGAATGAGTGGGAGAGGGGCAGAGAGAGAGGGACAGAGAGAATCCCAAGCAGCCTACATGCTGTCCGCACAGTGTCCGATGTGGGGCTTGAACTCATGAACTGTGAGATCATGACCTGAGCTTGAAACCGAGAGTCATACAGACACTTAATTGGCTGAGCCACTCAGGTGCCCCTTGTCTTTACCTTTTAAAAACATATACATACACACATATGTGTGTGTGTGTGTGTGTGTGTGTGTGCGCGCGCGCGTGTGTACTTACATATCTTTTAGCATTTTCAAATTGGCCCAGGTGATTCTAATCAAATGTTTTTGCCAGAATTTTAGGAATGTAAAAATGCTCTATAAAAGCAGTAATTGAAACGCAGTCATTCTGTTTCATAGTGCAATTACTTATTGTGACAATTCCTATTAAGGAGGAGTCTGTTTTCGTCAGCATTGCTTTGGACAGAAAGATTGTAAGTCTAGACTGTACCCTGAGTCTGTTAGGTAGTGACACTTTTTTTTTTCTGCTTAAATGTTAGAGTAGCTTTGCATTCTGTGATTCTTTGGAGTACACAGACATGAAATATTCAAGGTGAATCAGAGAATAAAATTTACTTGTTTTCCATATGATAACAGGTGCTGTTTTCAGTCATAAACTGAATTCTATATACAGATCTATGAGGTCATTTTTTTCTATAGTCGTAATTATATCATTTGTTTGTGTGACTTGTTTTTATAGTAAAACCTATGAGGCATTTACCTCTTACACTCAGCACAGATTCAAGGTTCAAAACAAACAAATTAAAAGAAACAAAACTAGAGCTCTTTAAAAAAGTGTAACTTGTTTACACTTAAAATTTTCCTCTGCGTTTAAATTTTATTACTTACTTTTAAGCAGGTGTGTAAGGCTTATTTACTTTTAAAACCCTTGTGCATTCATTCACTTATTCTTTCTGTTTGTTTCTTTCCTTGATGGCCCTATTGCAGAATGACTGTAGTGTGGAAAGCGGCACCCATTTACAGTGCACAGTGCGATGTGTTTTGACCGTTGTCTATTCCTCCAAAAACATTGACAGAAACAAGATAAAAGAGCATTTCTGTCACCCCCAAATATCCCTGTGCCTCTTTGCAGCCCACCATCCTTTCCTGGCTGCCACAGGGAACTAGTGACCTGCTTTTTGTCACTGTAAGTTAATTTGCTATATCGTTTAGTATGGACTCTTGTGTAAGTCTTTGTGTGGACATATGTTTTCGTTTCTCAGGCGTAATTACCCTAGGAGGGAAGTGACTGGGGTGTGTGTGACGACTTTTTGCTTAACGTTTTTACAAGCTGCCAGTGAGTCGTCTTCAGTTTCTCTCAGCTGTGCTCTGTGCTCTATAGCCTTTAGTGTGTGGGCCTCGCACAGGTTTTGGTTAAATTTATGTTCGCCCTGTTTGAAATGGAGTTGTGCGTTGTTAATATTTTAAAGTGTAATTGATTTTTGTACATTAACTTTTCTCTTGTGAATTTCCTAAATTCACTCATTTGTTGCAAGGTGTTTATAAATACAAATATAAATAAATATATAGCCCAGACTGAGGATTTTTGTATGTAAATCACATTTTCTATGGATGGAAATAGTTTTGCTTGTATTTATCCAGTACTTATGCCTTCACTTTTTTGTCCTGCTTCATTTTCAGTAATATCTTCTTCGTGAAGTTGATTAGGTGTGACATTAATATGCCCACTCTAGCTGTTTGGTGGTTACTTGATTGTATGGAATGTTTTTTCCGGTCTTTTATTTTGAAAATATTTGTCTCTGAAAGTGTGTCTCTTACAGCACATAGCTTTGGTCATTTCCTTTCATAGAGTCTGATAAGTCATTCTTTTTAACCATGGTGTTCATTTTACTAACGTCTAATGTAATATACTGGTTGGATTTTTCCTTTGTGTTTTGCTCTTTATTCTTGTATGTCTTTGTGTCTTTTTTTCATCTGTTGATCCTTTGCTGCCTTGCTCTGCATTGAGGTGAGCCCTGTTCGTTTTTTTTATCTGGAAGTGTCTTTGTTTCCTCTTTGTTATTGAAGTATAGTTTTGCTGGATATAGAATTCTTTATTGATAGTTTTTCTTTCAGCACTTTCATTATATTGTTCTTCTAGCTTTTAGCCTCTTGATTCTGATAAGTCAGCTCTTTTTTTTTCTTTCCACTTCTATGTGAAGCAGTCACTTGTTAAACATGTAGCTGTTCCCTTCATGTGATGAATTTTCTTTTGTTCTTTGATTCTGACGTTTCCAGGTGTGAGTATTTATACTTTGAGTATTTATACTTTTTGATGTTTTCAAACTTCTTATATTTGTAGGTGAATGTATTTCATCAAATTTGGGAAGTTTTCAGTCATTATTTAACAAAAATTTTTCCTGCCCCTTTCTTTTCTCTCTTAGTAGGATTCTTACTGCACATTTGTTGAAATACATCATACTTCAAATTGTCATAGAGGTCTCTGAGGCTCTGTTCATCTTTCCTAACATTTTCTTTTATTTTTAATCTCTTGATTAGTTAATATCATTCTTTCTTCCATTTTCCTCTTTCCTTTGCCTTCTCAATTCTCCTGTTCTCCCACATAGTAATTTTTTATTTCTGCTAAGTACTTTTTATCTCTAGTATTTCTATTTAGTTCTTTTTTTTTGTAATTTCGACTTCCTTATTAATATTCCTTATGTAGTGAATTGCTGTCATTATATTTTTCTTTAATTTTTGAACATTAAAAGAATTCTTGGAGCATCTTTACAGCAGCTAGCCGAAGACCTCTTCTGCCTCTGGGCATTGGCATCATCTGAACCAGTTTTCTACTTTTCTATTAACTTTTTTTCTTCCTGAATCTGGATCACAGTTTACATTTCCTTTCAAACACATATTGTGATTTCTTTTTATTGTCATTGTTGCAAATGGACATTTTATTTAGTGTGGTGTGGTAAGTTTGGATTTTGATTCACTTTTCAAAGAATGTCTTTTTTTCCCTTAAATTGCATGATCCACGGCCTTAAAACCATGGAATTTTATCTCCCCATGGTGTATAGCCTCCAGTGTTTCTATTCAGTTTTTAAATGATTTAAATATTTATTTTTATTTTGATTTTTTGGGTGTTTCCTTTGTGAATGTGAGACGAAGTGGTCAAACAGTGATTTGGGCAGTGTTTGTTTCAAACACCTTGAGCCTAGTAAGGTCTTTGCTTTCTGCCCTTCTTTTCTTGTGTGCGTTGAGGCACATTCAGAGTTTACCTCTTTGTGAAGCTTTTCTTGGGGCTTTTGCTAACTGCTCTGTTCCTTTGGGTTTTCTTTGCGCCTCTGCTTAGTCCACCAGGAATGTGGGGTGAGCTTCATCTCGTCCTCTCATTGGTCTTTCTTTTATTGGATCTCCTTGCTAAATTTCTTGCGAGTCTTGCCAGTTCCCCAAACTGGGCTCATACCTCTCGGTATCTGTGTTATAAAATCGTAGTCGTTTGCGTCCTACCAGTTCTGTCACTTTGATCTGACATAGCTGTGTGGTTTTGCTTCCTGCTTGAAATCGTTTCCTCCCTCCACCACCTTGGCTCACAGTCACAGCTCCTGTGTTTTAGTAGCAGACATATGTTAGCAGGACTGCCATGCTCCATCACCACGTCAAGGGGTAGGTCGAAGGAGCAGTAGCATCCCAGGCAGGTGTCTTTCCACTTGTCACCTGAATCTGATGTTCAGAATCATGAATTATGACTGCTAATAATGGTGTGCAGTTCTAGTCTTGTTTTTGAGGAGAAGGTTTGGTGGCCTCTTTTTAATTGTCAAAGCTGGATGTTCCTCTCTGAGCCCCATTTTCTTCCTCTCTCTCTTTTCCTTCCAGGACTCTAGTTACTTAACTATATGTTAGATCTTTTGTACTTGTCCCTTAGGTAGGTCCGTAAGTCTCTCTTGCCTTTTTTTTTTTAATTCTTTTTTTTTTTTCCTTTCTCTTCTTCATATTGGGTGCTTGCTCTTGGTCTGTCCTCAACTCACTAATTATTTGTCATCTCTTTTTTGTTACTAAGCCCATTTTTTAAAAACCTGTATTTATTTTTGAGAGAGAGAGAGAGAGAGAGAGAGACAGACAGACAGACAGTTCACGAGCAGGGAAGGGGCACAGAGAGAGGGAGACATAGAGTCCAAAGCAGGCTCCAGGCTCTGAGCTGTCACAGCAGAGAGCCCAATGAGGGGCTCAAACACACGTACTGTGTGTGAGATCATGCCCTGAGCTAAAGTTGGATGCTTAACCAACTGAGTCACCCAGGCTCCCCTTTAGGCCCATTTTTAATTCTAAATATTTTATATTTTGTTTCTAAAATTTTCTTTTGACTTTTGAAAAGATAATTGCTGAAATTTCCTTTCTTTTCATTTGTTTGAAGCGTATTTCCTTTACCTCATGTAGTATAGTTATAATAGCTACTCTGAAGTCCTTTTAAAATAATTACAGCATTTTGATCATCTTATTTGCCATATATCTTTTTACTTGAGGTTTGGTCACATTTTTCTGCCTATTCCTAAGTCAAGTAATTTCTTATTGTATCCTGGACATTTTGAATGTCATGTTGCTTGGTCTCTGGATTTTGTTTTAGTGCTGCTGATACTGTTGGTGTTTTCATTTTGGCTAGCAGTTAACTCAGTTACCTTCAAAATAGCGTCTTTCATGTTTGCGGTGGGCAGCTGCTCGAATCTCATTTCTGGTATTTAAGTTTTTATTGTTTTTTTAAATTATTTTTTATTGTTCTTTTAGATGTTTATTTTTGAAGGAGAGAGAGGGCACCGAGCCTGAGCTGGGGAGAAGCAGAGAGAGGAAGACAAAGAATCCTAAGCAGGCTCCAGGCTCTGAGCTGTCAGCACAGAGCCCCGTGCGGGACTCAAACCCATCAATGGTGAGATCATGACCTGAGCCCAAGTCAGACCCTTAACTTGACTGAGCCACCCAGGCACCCCTCTGGATTTAAGTTTTAATTGCAGTCTGCTTGAACTCTTCCTTGTTCGTACATGGTTTCCTTACTCCGGGCTTTTTCGTAGAATCAGGTGTTCCTTTGGCTACCCTCTCTTTTGGTGTTTCCTTCTTACTCTTCAAGTCTGTCCCTGCATTGAGACACCTCCTGGCTGATCCAGCTGCTTTTCCCACTGAGCGCCTCGCTGCCTACCTGCCTTCAGGGGGCTCTGACTCTGGCGTCCTCTGGGGAAAGCTGCCAGGAGGGAGTGGGGCTGGGTTCACCTGTCACTATCTGCTTGCTTCGGGCCTTATCTCTGCTCTAAAACTTCTAGCTTTCGGGGTGCCTGGGTGGCTCAGTTGGTTGAGTCGACTTCGGCTCAGGTCATGATCTCACGGTTTGTGGGTTTGAGTCCTGCGTCGGGATCTGTGCTGACAGCTCAGAGCCTGGAGCCTGCTTCGTTTCTCTGTCTCCCTCTCTTTGCCCCCGTCACTCCCTGCCCCAACTCATGCTCTTTCTCTTTCTCAAAAATAAAATAAACATTAAAATAGATAGGTAGATAGATAGATAGATAGATAGATAAAAAATCTAGCTTTTGTGGAGTCTCCAGAACTATTAAATGGTTATTTATTTATTTATTTATTTATTTTAGCATTCTGTCTGGACTTTATAGCTGTTGTTTGTAAGAGATCTGGTTTGCTAGAAGCTTATTACTTCATACCAGATGCGTATGAAGTTAAAAGAAAAACCTCTAATTTATTTAAAAAAAAAAAACTCTTCTAACTTTTATTCTCAAGGCATTGTGTACTCATTGTGGGAAATTGCGAGGAGGTAATAAATTGTAATGAATGTGAAAAAAAAAATCCCCCTTAATCCACTCTAACATTTTTGATGTAATTCTTTTGGTATTACACAATGGAATGCTATGCATAAAATTTTTAAAATCTGCTTTTGCTTAAAATTACATGAGAAATGTTTTCCCATGCCATTAAAATATTCTTGATAGGTGTTTTTATGGAAGTATAACATTCCATATATATGCCTAGAACATTTTATATTCATCTTTGTGTATACGTTATGGTGCCCTTTTCATATTATTTCCTTGGCATGCCTAGGAGTAGAAACATTGGATTTCAAAGTGACTGATGCTATTTGAAGTCTTTCTCACATACGACTAAATTGCTTTTTAGAAAGTCTTATCTGTTTAACACTCGTGAGAGTATGTCCCTTACTGCATCTTCCAGCCATTATCGGTAGATTTTTGATATTTTCTCATTGATGGATGGGAACTTTCCTAACCTATTTTTGGTGGTTTTTGATGAACTGTTTGGTCAAACGTTTTCACGCCATTTAAGAATATTTACATTTACCTATTTTATATTTAATTAGAAAATATTTGTATATTTATTTATTTAGAAAGAGTGCATACACTTGAGTAGGGGAAGGGCAGAGGGTGAGGGAGAGAGAGAATCGCAAACAGGCTCCATGCTGTTGGTGCAGAGCCCGATATGAGGCTTGAACTCAGGAACTGTGAGATCATGACCTGAGCCAAAATTAAGAGTTGGATGCTTAAGTGACTGAGCCACCCAGGAACCCCTCTACCTATTTTTAAATGATTTACTTGTATTCAGTGCCTATTAAACATATATTTTGTTCTACTTTAATAACTGATTCTAGAAATATTTTTCTGGTAGGTGAAACAGAACCTAATCTCATACTTGTAATATTTATTAACAACGAAATACCGATGCTCCTAAGTTTGTGTTTGCTGTATCATTTACTCTCCCTAGTATTCTGAAGTTTACTAAACCTGATGGAACATAAGCACTAGACTCTAATTGAAAACAAAATGATTGGACTTGGGTTGAGATTTAAAAGCAACTTCAGCCTCTTATAGTTTTTCATTAGGGTTTAGAGAGGTCATTTTCCATTGTTATAAAATGTGAAAAGCTGCTTTCTTTTGATTTAAATGTTTTCATATGTGCTTTCATATTTGAGTAGGTGGTATTTAACTGAAAAATAATTATAATATTTCAAATAGTGTCCATTAATTTTTTGGTGAAAATATGCTTTGTTAATGATACAAAATTCATGCTGTCTTTCTACATGAGGAAACTTCTTCTGTGGGACAGTCCGTTGGCACACTATTTGATGTTGGTTTTTACTTGGATCCTTCTATGTGTGTACAATGTTTTGGACATGTCTTTGGGGGTTGGGGAGAATTAGAGGGGTATTTTTACTTCTCTGTTTCTCTGGACAGTTTGCGGTCAGCTATTTGGAGGGCGGTAGTGAAGTAATGATAATACATTTTATACAGTATGTTTTTACATAGAACTCTTGTTCAGTGACATGAATTGAGACCTCTTTTCCCTTTTACTGTTTGACCGTCCGCCCTCGCACTTAGCACTCACTGGAGATTCGTTGCACCTCATCCTCTTGGGTCCATATTGTTTGCCACTGTGTTTTCTTTGTCCAAGAGTCATGTCTAAGAGTGTGTTCAATTATAGACACCATGATGGATCATCTCATTAAACAAGAGTGATTGCAGCTAATACCTCACACAGTATATTTGCTGTGTGGAGAATTGTACAGGACCGACCACCACATCTGAATCATTAGAGCCAATAATTTATGTATAAGCCTGGGGATGCTGTGCGTGGAAAGAACAACTTTACCTTTGATAACAACATTGAAAAGTAGAACAAAATATGAAGATGCGTAAACTAAATTACATGGAAAAATGAAGCAGCAATGTACATTGGGTTAGAATTTCAGAATATGTATAGATATATTGACTTTAATTTACTCATCAGGGAATTTTGTTAACATGCCTAGTTTTGCTACCACTGACCCTTTTTCTCATAGTATTGTCAATTATAGTGTACCGTGCACATGGAATTAAAGTGCGGCCCACTTAGAGGTCCTAATTTGGCTGGACCTTGAATTATAAATCATGGGCTATTTAATTAATGCACATTAATTTTCATATTCATAGGGAAATACTCAAATCTTAATCCTACAGAAATCTCCAGATTCTAGATTCCCTGTACTCCATATTGGAATTTACCATTTAACTGTTACTTAACTATGTAACTGTTCCTTAAAGGAAAGGCCAGTTGTGACTATTTTACATGGCCCTTAGCATTTGTGGCGTCTCAGTCCATGTTTTGAGGTGAGTAGAAATTCTAGTCATTTTATAAGTCAATTCCTGGAGAAACCTAGGAATTTTTATATTTTCTACGTGTCTCTTAGGAACTAAGGATCATTTCCTAACTTCATTCATCAACAGTTAGGATTAATTTACTCCATTCTGCTCTACAAACATTAGCTTTCCATTATGTGCCAAGCACTGAGCCAGTGCAAGGGATATCATAATAGATGCAGTATGGTTTTGTCCTTCTGAATGGGACCTAGAGAAGCAACATTTAAATCGCCATGAAAAGGGGAGTGAGGTAGTAGATGCCTCAGAAGGGATGTTAGACCTGAGGTCAGGTTCATGCCCCAAAACGGAGGTGAGGAAGGCTCAAAAGGAGAGTGAGGAGCAGTGCCTCCTGGAAGGTTCAGGACGTCTCAGAGCTCCAGGACTCTGTGTTCTGCTCGGGTCTTCTCCTAGCCGGGCCCCTGGGGACAGAGGCGCTTTGGCAATTCACAATTGATTGGATTTTAGGAAGTGTACAGGTTTTGTGTGCTGCATCGTAAATAACTCCAGGCACTCTCCAGGGTAGCATTCTGATCTGATTATCAACAATTTTTCTATGGTTACTGAAGCATATTCAACATAGGTGGGGTCAGCGAAGCTTCTGAACAGCCTCGTGTCAGTTCCAGTCTGGTTTCCCCCCCAGCTGATTTTAAAAGATGAAACTTTCAGTTTTTATATTACTTTTCGGATTTCAGAATTGTGGCTAAGGGATTGTGAAACTTCCCAGAATGTACACTGAAAGGGTGGTAAGAGTAGAGATATAGACAGCAAGTTACCCAGCGGGCAGGTAAGTAACTTAGAATTCACCCTGTGGGTGTTGGGGAGTCAGTGAAAGCGCCAGGTGGAAGATACACTTGAGGACAGACTCATGAAAAGTTGATGAGCAGAGGAGTGGAGAAGCTCAAGCAGGACCTCTCTTAAATTACCTCTCATGAGTGGGCTCAGTGTGGACAGAAAAGAAGAGGTTGAAGGGCCAGGCAGGGGCTTTTTGCTGCTGTGTTCGGGGGAAGATAACGAAGGACAGGAGAGCGAATACAGCGGTGAGATATAGCACATGCACTGAAGAAACATTGGAACAAACTCTTAAGATCTGGCAGTTAATTTGGTGTGGGAAGTCAAGGAGACAAACAAGTCAAAGGCAGTCCTGAAGTTCAAAGTGAATGATTGAGAGAATGCTTAGAAAACCAGGCGTGAGGGGATTACCCTGCGAGGTTTTGAAAATCTGAGGAACGAGAAGCCTTGATTTGTGAGATGGACCCTGAGCTGTCTGAGCATCAGGAACGAAGCTGGTTGGTGGCTGTGTGACACAATGGGGAGAGCACTAGTCTGGGATTAGCTCCGGCCCCTCGGCCACTGTCTTTACCTGCTTTTTACTTAGTTTTCCTAACTTAGGGATTAGTACATGCCCTCTAAGATCCCTACGCATGTTGATTCCTGGTGTGTTCGGTTTTATGAATATATAAATAAGTATGTTGATGGACCATCCACTTCTACTTAATAGGGGGAGATGTTAATGAAGCGCCTAGGAAAGCCGCTGAGATTCGCCTGAAAGGTCCAGACCTGGAAAGCATACTTCGTTCTTACCTCATCGAGATGGTAGTTGAAGTCCTGGCTAGTGAATGTGGTTGTACATATGGAGAGTGTAGTGTGAGATAGGGGGTTTGTGGTGGTCACTTGGGTGATGGGTCAGTCACACACAGGGGTATCAGAGCAGGGCAGAAGAGTGAAAAATGGGGAAGATGCCATGTAGACGTAGAACCAGAGAGGGCCCTGAAGATGTCACTCTAGCCAGCAGTAGTGACTGATGTTCAAGTTCAAAGAAGATAAGGAGGAGGGTTTCTCCCTAAGTCTCCTACTTGGCATTGCATTTACAGCATGCTTCTGTTTACTGTTCTTTCAGGACTTTGTGTTCACTGGTTTGTTCTCCCCGTGCTGCTTCAGAAGGTAGTACATCCAGCGTTTTCTCGCGTAGGTGCCAAGACAGGTTTGGATTTGAATATATAGACTCTAATCCGAATTGCTGGTTCATACAGTAGCTCTTGGTGTCTTAGTATTATGGTCATTGCCCACTATTTACTTTAGAGGTAATTTGTTGCTTCTACTGAAATGAGGGCGAGTGAATAGCTATTATGAAGGGACCATCAGAGGAGGAGAACCAGCAGCAATTTGGTATTAATTATTTACTATTAGCTGGTAGTTATTGAACATCTGCCCAGGACTTGGGGAAGGGCTAGCTGTTGGCACACTGAGAGATGAGAAATCACTTGGACACTCTCTTGGTCTCTCTTATAGCTTCTATCTCCCTTGTTCTTGGTGCCCACGAATTAATTTTTCTAGAGAGTCTTTTCCCAACTAGAGGAATGGTTTGGATCATATGGATTCTTCTGTTCTAAATGCGCCAGGGAAGAAAGATGAATTGTGAATTTGCATCACGTGTCTTATTTCTCTCATTTGTTCATGAACTCTGAGTTTACTGTGTATTTTGGTAGAGGACTCAGCATGCTTATAATATGTCAGATACCGTGGGGATAGGGAGTAGGGATTAAACAAAGTCATTAGTAAGATATGGATTAATAAATCCACTGTGGTATACAGAAGCCATATATATAGAAACTATATATATGATATGGATTAATAAATCCACTGTGGTATACAGAAGCCATATATATAGAAACTATACTCTTAAAAAAAATCCTTCTGAACCTGTTGATTTTATACGTGGAGTGTTTCCTTATATTCAGTGTAAATCTGAGCACAGTGAAAAGAAACATTTTTTGAACTAGTTTTAGAAGTATGCATAAGAGGATAAAATTCAAAAAATGATTATCATTGTGATATTTTTGGTGGGCAGTGTTTGTAGACGTAGTTTAATAGCGCGTGTGTGTGTGCGCGCGCGCACACGCGCGTGCGTATGATGCTTTGAAGTTCTGAGTGGCCTCCTAGAAGGTGACACTTTTTAAACAAGTGTCATCTCTTCCAGTAGGGTTGGAAAGACCAGTTTGTTGTGGTATGATCCAGTATGCATTCAACGGATGCCTACAGAACACGGGGTACCCGGCAGTGTTCTAGGTGCTGGGAGACAGCATCTGTTAGATGATGTGCAGGACCGAGGCATCTACTACTCTTGGGTGCAGTGGTAGGAAATGATGCATTAGAGATGACGTGGAATTTTCAGTATTTGGGAAGTTCTATGCATTCCAGTTTTAATATTTTCCCTCAGTTTTCTCATTTCTTCTTTTTAATGTTCTCTCTATAGCTTCTCTAGTGTGAATATTTTCTGAAATGCAGATTACTTTGCATTCCTGGGCAGGTTTAAAATGCAAGAAATGCTCGTTTTCTCTGAAACGTGTGCACCGTGATGAATCATTCAGCTCATTCCCGTTAATACGTCGACGTTTCTCAGGATGCCGCAATCCCTGCCCTGTACTCTTCGCTTTCTGAGCTAGCTGTTGCCTTTCATGACGACTTGTCCGTCTAGATCTACATTCACTTCATTTGTGGTTGGCTTCACCACTGCTTTTAGTTTTGTGGTCACTGGTAACTGTCTTTTGACCTTGTGCTTTAGTGGTATTGTGATGAGCATTGACAACGTGAGATGGAGTTTGAGCATTACCTTGTAGTGTATCGGACCACCGGCAGCTGTGACGTTTGACGAAAATTCTTGTTAGTCTGTGAATGTATTCATGTTTTCACTGTTCTCTAAAGGACCCTTTGGGATTATAGGAGAAACGATGTATTATGTCAAAAGTTTTTCCAATGTAGATACATCAGAAGGGATCGTTTAAATAAGGATTGGTCACTTGTTTGTAAAGTGAAAGTCGAAGGAGAATGTAAGTCATGAATATTTCCCTTGAGTCATTTTTTGATCTTTGTTGTTATATATGAGGTTTGTTTTCCTGACTAACCTGTTCATTAGCCTGTTTAATTGTGAAAGAACTTACATTTCAATCTTAATTATGGGATGTAACATCTCTCACTCTCTTTCTTCCTCCTCCTCTATGAGGTGAACAGAATGTTCTTGATGATTTTCTTGATGGCCTATAGGACAGTCTTATTAATGACATACTTTTTTTCATACCTAGAAGACCCCAAAATGTTGCATCTTCTTCTGCACAGTATAAATTCCCATCAACTATTATTAGTATCTAGAATCACTGTATTTCTTGGCATTGATTTGGCAATTCATGAAAAAAATAGTGGAATTATAGAATTTGGGTGAATAGAACTATATACTCATTAAATTTGTTCGAAAGGGATGGGCTGCTTTACACAGTACGTGTTTCCTGTAAGAGGAAGAGGGTGCCCTTGTTAGATGTGATTCAGGGGTGTCACTCATGGAGCCAAACTAGTTGGATAAGACCCTATCTGGCTATATGATCTGAGAATTCTGTAAGTTGGTTAGTTCATTGAGTTTTTCTTAGGTAAATTTATCAGATTTCACTAAAGCCCAACAAAATCGTCACCTCCTTGTAATAAGTGAAGAAGAATAATTTTGATTTTATTTTTTGGGGTGAAGTTTATCAGCCTTTTGAGGCTAAACTCACTTATGAAATGCAAGCACGTGTTCAGTTACTAATAAGAAGGAGTAATGGAGTCAGAAAACTCTGACTTCGGCATCCTGTGTTTTGGAAAGATGACTGCTAATTGGTGTTCAAGTTCTTCCCCCCACTCCCGGTGTTTCTGTTATGTGGCCTTTATTTCTGATGGTCAGAAGTTTATTACACACGCTCTTTTGAGAGAGCAGAGTCACAGGGGAGTCACTGTCCACCTTGAGTGTGAGGCATCAGTGCCTGCGGAATGGTGCCGAACGTCTCCATGATTCAGTAGGTGCAGATCTGGATCCCAAACCTTGGGTGACCCAGACGTTACCGAGGGACAGATAATGTAGAACAGGTGCTGCCTCCCAGAACGGGAAGAAATCTTCAAGTTCACGGTCACCTGGTCTGAATCTCTCACTTTACAGATAAAGATGCTGGCCCTCATGGAGGCAAAAAGGGCCAACATCACCCACAAAATAACCCCGGTGGGCAGTGCCAGAACTGCGGGGTCCCCACTGTGTCAGAACCTCTCAAGTGCCTCCCTCGAGACTTCCATAGTTAGCCGTATTTGAATTCAGATAGGTACGATTTGGGAATTGACTGAAATCTAAATAACAAGCCGTTTTGTGGACATCTTATGAAAAGAAATGGACCTACTTGACACTTTTTCAACATTCAGAGTCTTGTTGAAACTACTCCTGCAGACTGTCTCGTGTTTCCAAAGCAACGTTTGTTTAGTTTTACTTTTCCTGTGCTCTTTAAGAACAGACTAAGCAGAACTACTTCTAAAAGCTCTCACCTAGCCTTTGGACTTGATGCTAAAGACTCCCGGTACTGTCTGGTGGACATGAACATCATGCTTCGAAAGCATCTGCAGAGGCTAGTAATTAAGGAAACAGGTGTTAACCGTCCACTGGAGGGGACTGTCTCCGAGCCACGATTAAGGCAGCCTTCCTTCCTTCCTCAACAGAACAAACAAGGTGTATGGATGGCAGTTGTCGAATTAGAAAGCAAGGTTTCCCTTGGAGGTACACCAGTTCATGTTATTCCCCAGTGGGTAGTCAGGAGCCGATTGTAAATGCGTTCTAATTCTTATAGAATTTAATGGAATAGTGAACGTTTTTATTTTAAAGTACGTGGAAAGGATTACTCTGCTTTTGTTTTTCAAAGTTAATAAAAGTAAGCTGTCAGGTATTTTTTTTTTTTTTGTCATCACACTGTTTCCTCTTCTCCACGTGTGTTTAAGTCATATTTTCACTTTTTAAAAAGAATCTGAGTGTTTGCAGTATGTAACATTTAGAAATCTATTAAATATGGAAAGTGAGTAATTATAAAATCTCCTGTATGACTGGGTTCAATTTTAATCAGTTTAATTTTCTATACTGTTTCTATGTAGATCAGTCCAAACATTGAAATAGTTTCAAAGTTAAACAAGATTTACAGTATTTCCATTTAAATACAGGAGTTACACATAGGCTTACGGTTCACCATATTTTTCTGCTTCAAGTAAAAAAATGTTTAACTGTTGAATTATCAATTAAAATACTAGTTTTTATCTCCATGGCTTTTTTACAAGATATAATAAGCAAGGTAATTTAAAGTTACTTAATGTAGTTTTGAATTACTGCATCAGAAATGTGCTTTATGCACTTGATTAGCTTATGGAAGAATTGAAATGCTGCAATAATTGTAACTTACAATATGTAATACTCAGACCTGTTTCTGTACTAAGCACTCTTAACAAATTGAAACACTTTAGCAACATTAAATCATTCATGGAGTACATACGACAGAAACTTAATATTATTCCTCAATTTTTTTATTGTAAGATTTTTAAGTTGATGCAGTAACCGCATCCAATTTCTTAAAAATCGTATTGCCAGTCATTTTCTCGGTGTCCCATCACTAGAATAAGAAAAGCTACACCAAGAAAATAATAATGAGAAACACTAGGCTGTTGTACTCGAGGTTTGTTATTTCCACTTAAGAAGTACGCAGCGTGCGAAGTGTCTCTTCGGCGCGTGCTGTGCGGTGACCCTCAGGATTTTCGGTCTTTTGTGATCTGTGAATGTCTTCTGTCATCTCCAGTCACGTTACTGCCCGTGAGCCTGCACTATGGGAACTGAACTGTGCTGCTTTGCTGCAGGTCAGCTTTCGTGGACAATTAGTGTCGTAACAGGACTTTGGTCACAAGTTGTCTTAAGTGTTTACCGTGAAGACCTCATCTCGGCGTTGAGCGGCAGTGTTCCGAGAGCTTTATCTTTTGTGAAGCGTTTCATGTTAGCCTTTTCTTTGAGACAAGTCAGGCACCTGCTCCCTTTCCATGCCCGGCATCATTTGTGTGCGTGTGTGTGTGTGTGTGTGTGTGTGTGAGAGAGAGAGAGAGAGAGAGAGAAGCCTGAGGCCCTTCCAACTTACTGGATATTTTTTTCTCCTTTCGCTCATCTTGTTTGCTCTTGTCCCCTCGCGGTAACTGTCAGAGCCCGCATCGGTTTGTTCTTCTGACGAGAATGGAAACCGCCGTCTTCCTGCCGTTTGGCTCCGTGTCAGTATCGACAAGTCGCGCGTGTTTGACGCCGTGGGAGGTGACTGGTCCCAGCAGTCTGCGGAAGCCAGCCAATAAATCCTCAACGTCGCTCCGCTTACTGCCACTTGATTGCTCTTTTGACCCTGATCTCACCACGGAAGCAAACACTTCGAAACGAGGTGCCCCCCACCCCCTGTCCCAGAACACTCCACAGTTATGCGGGTACTCGAAAAGGTCGACTCCCCTACCTCTGTTGGCCTTCTGACATTATCAGGGGGTACCTGTGAAGACCTGTGTACCCGGAGTATACCTCAGTTTGGTTTTACCATTCTTGCGCCTTTGTTTCGGAAAGTTGTTTCTGTGCGTGGTTACAGAGTCAAGACAAAAATGATCTTTAGTGTGGTAGTTTTCTTTCCACACGCACCTAATCTTTCATAGAGGACCTTAATTTAAAAAAGAGACTGCATCTCATTGATATGTTTGGGATTTAAGAATGATGTTTTTAGGCACCGGGAAGTGAACTGAATGTCCTCAGAGAAGATAAAAGTACACACACACACACAGTTATGAGTCGGTGTTTTACAGGTATGTGTAGATACATAGAAATATCAGTCATGTAATGATTACATATATTCACCCCTGTAGTACTCCTCCCAAGTAAATTCTTTTTCTTTAAAACCAGGAATTCCTTAGCAGGCCGAGGTTCCAGTTCATAAAAGGTCCTGGATTGTGTAGATTGAGGGGAGACATGACTTCGTACGTGGGAGTTTGACAGACACAAACAAGGCTGGCATTCGGTTCTACCGGTTGAGTTGAGCAATCTCAGTGAAATGATTTGTCTCAATATTATTATTTTCTTTTTTTGGATAACTTCTGAGATACCATAGATTCATTTTCTTTCTGGCATAGGAGTGGCCTCTTTTTTTCCTCTCATACATTTTCATAAGTGAGTGTTGAATATATTGTCCTTCACATGTTGGCCGAGTTCAGCAGTAGGACATTGGTTGATATGAAATTAACATTTCTGTACTAGTAACCGCAGAGGTATTTTCCTTCAGTCCTTATTGTAAATTTTGAAAACAACCACATTAGGGAAAATACTATAGATTTTTTAATAGTCTGGTTTTCTTGTGATTCACCAGCCCTTAAATTGGTACTTGTTTTTGAGGCCCACTTTGTATATTCCAAGGCTTTCGGTTGTGCAGTATGTGTGGGATATTTTCTGTGACCTATTATGTTTTTGTTCCGTGCCTCCCGGCTAATGCAATTAAGATGGGCCAGTGGGCCTCACTGTAGTTTAGTAAATACGCTCGCTTCAAAATGGATATGTGCTAAAGGAAAAGATAATTCATTTCAGTTGTGAGAACTGTAAGCCATGATAAATGATTTTCCTTTACAAAATTCCCCATCTCTGAGACAGTATTAGTTTTTACTTTAATTACCGGCTGCCGTAATGTTTCCTATCCATAACTGTCGACAGAATAGACTGTTCCCGAGCAGAGGGTATGGCCTGTTTACTCAACCGTTGCGAAGAGTGCCCAAGTTCTACCAAGTCTGAACTGCTGCACAGGAGAGTGTCCTTCATTTAAATATTTAAATATTAATGTTTAATTGTATAGGCAGAAAACTTCCATGTCATTTTAAGGAGACGCAACTTTACCCCAGAGTCTTTGTCCATTATAAACTTTGGGGCCCTGTCTTGTATCTTCACGTCATTTGGAGGGATGCAACTGTGCGGCCATATTGGAAAGTTTGAATGTTTTCGTCTTTTTATTTTCTTTTTCACCTCATTTTAGAAACAACAACGGAAGAGCTGTTGTCAAGGGTGGCTCTCTCAAAAATGGCTTAGTTGACATTAGCTGAAGATGAGCAGAACGACACTAACTACTAATTGATTACAGTAATTACCAGTCTTTGGCTAGTTTGTATTGGCAAACTCTATGTACTCCTGGAATAAATGTGAACTTGCAGAACGCAAGGAAAAGGTCACTCTCATTTGCATGATAGGCTTCATTAGAATATGCTAAGGACGAGACCTAGTGTTTTATGACTTCAGGTGATGAATAGCTACCATATTACTCTGCTAGATGAAAGCATGTTTCAGTCACCTTAATTTACATGCTTCCCCCCCCCTTTTTTTTCTTTCTTAATTCCAAGAAAAATCTTTTAGGTTATGGCGAGAGAGGAGCTCATTGTGTTTTGAACTGAATTATTTTGTGTGTACGTGTGCTTTTGGAAATAGCAGAATCTTGTGGGTAGAATTATTTTGAAGGATACTTTTAATGGCACGATTAGAATAATTATAAAGCTTTTTCTACATTAGATCTTCTAGTGTTATAACTTTTGTCAGTCATAAAAGAAAATGGTTTTTTAGTGGTTGTTTGAATAAAATATAGGTTAACTCGTTGGAGCCTAGTTTTAGATTTTAGCCTACAGTCTTTAGTATGCAGTGGACTTATTACCTGGTGAGCTTTACTGAATCCTAGGATACATTGATTTTCACTTCAAAATAATGCAATTTCATCACTTCATTAATTTTTTCCTCTTAACATTTATGCTTACTTAGTACTGTTTCTGCACTGAGATTTTGTAAAATATAAAGTGTTGGGACCACTGTTGTATAAATGCCCATTTTTACTGAAAACCAGGGCACACAAGATGCCTTTGTCCGTTGTTCTCATGGCATTTGTTTAGGGAAAAGTTGTGAGGGTTTATGTAGAAGTAAAAATGATTCTCTGCAACCTATATTTTTAAAGTTAAGAATTATGTTTCCCATTATATAAATGTTCTCATTTATGGCCTCTGATCATATACTGATGGCTCCTATTAGCTGTCATTATCCTCATATTCTCATTATGAGAGAAAAATACTCTTGGCTCCTAAAAGTATCTTTATAAGAAGTATCAGCTCCTAATTAGCAGTGACTATAATCTGTTGGAACACAGGGTTAACACTTCCTAGATCTGTTGCTATTATAAAGTTTCTTCATCTTTGAGAAGCTATCCCTGCTAGTAAAACTATGTAGAGGATGAAAAAGTGGACAGTTTTTTTCTTTTATCAAATGTGGTTTCGTAATAAAATTGTACAATGAGCTTGCACAAGCTTTTTAAAATATCATTGCTGCCACTGAATAGGTCTGTAATTTATTTATTCAGGAATGTTGGAGGCATTTTTGATTTATTTGTTTTTAGAGAAGTTTTGTTAAGCGAGATAATGAGCAGAGCTGGTGTTAATCATTTACTGTGCAACTCTAAGGAATGGAAATTTTGCATATCTTTAGCACTGTTGGGGAAAATAAATTCACTCAATGCTAATGGTCTGTTGGTATAATTTTAAAAAATACTATCTTCTCTGGAGAAATGCAATATACTCTTGTGTTTTGCTAAAAGCTAAACTAATCAATATGTAATTATACACTTATATGTACATATGTACTAAGCAATCATGATTATTTGTTATCTGTAGAGATGAAAAATTCATTTGTTGTTGGTTAGTGTCATAGGTGACTACCGTACTTCTCGTCTATACCTTTAGGTATACATTTGCAACAAAGAACCACAAGTGCATGTGTATGAGGGTGTGTGTTGTGCGTGCACACATGTGCATATGTGTATGCTCTTACATGTGTATGGGTATATATGAGAATCGCAGGCAGTTTTTTTGTGGATATTACAACTGGGAGTAAGACTGATTTTTAAATTCTTGGGGAGTGGTACATATTCTAGGTTTAAAACCATCATGGTAAAATTAATTGTGGGTATTTATAATACTAATTATGCATGACAGAGTATCCCTTGTTATATTTGAGAGCATTTAAATATCTGCTTAAGAAATGCAATGGTGGGGGCGCCTGGGTGGCGCAGTCGGTTAAGCGTTCGACTTCAGCCAGATCACGATCTCGCGGTCCGTGAGTTCGAGCCCCGCGTCAGGCTATGGGCTGATGGCTCAGAGCCTGGAGCCTGTTTCCGATTCTGTGTCTCCCTCTCTCTCTGCCCCTCCCCCGTTCATGCTTTGTCTCTCTCTGTCCCAAAAATAAATAAACGTTGAAAAAAAAAAAAAGAAAGAAATGCAACGGTGGTTTTCTAAACATACAGAGAGATTTATTTCAAAATCTCTAACTTTATTTTATTTTATTTTTTTTTTTTAATTTTTTTTTCGACGTTTATTTATTTTTGGGACAGAGAGAGACAGAGCATGAACGGGGGAGGAGCAGAGAGAGAGGGAGACACAGAATCGGAAACAGGCTCCAGGCTCTGAGCCATCAGCCCAGAGCCTGACGCGGGGCTCGAACTCACGGACCGCGAGATCGTGACCTGGCTGAAGTCTGACGCTTAACCGACTGCGCCACCCAGGCGCCCCTCTAACTTTATTTTATATTGAAATTCATGAGTTTGTTGGATTTCCTTAGACACTAGTCGAAACTATGAAGAAAAGTGTACAATAAAAAATTGAAGTTTGAAAATGGATTAAAAATCAGATACCGTGCAATGGTAACCATGTCTTACATAGAGTCGGTGTCTTTTTTAATGTTCAGTGTTTGATTAAGAAGGAGAGTTTAGGCATTGTTTTCCATTTGAGTCTCTGGATGAATAGAGTAGTGCAGAAGAACACTTGGAAGATGAATACTGCAACTTCTAAACCTAGTTGCATAGAAAGTATAAGTTATTTTCAGGAGATTTGAAAAGGTATATGAACTTCTCTGAAGTAGAGTCAAATATTTGATATCTCGAGTTAACCGTCTCTTGGTCAACTTATAATTTAAAAGCCCCCTCACATTTGCATGGCACTTTTTACGTGAGAATATTAATAACTTACCTGAATTTTGAGACACCCATTCCTTGTCATTTTGGTATACGCCATATGGTTCACTGTATTTATTTAGACTTACTGTAGAACAAATAAAAATCATATGTGATGCTCAATTATATTAGTGGTCGTTAACATGATAGTTTGTCCTGACCCTGTTATCTTCAAGTCTTTTTCTGCATTTCAATGAGATTAGTAGAAGGTCAGACCTACTTACTGTTAAATGGAAAGCGTTTTTATATCTCAGTGTTTGGAGCTGCTCACTTCTCATTTCTTTAGTGCCAAATAAGTTTTTTTTTTTTTTTCTCACCACGAAGTGTATGATTTCACTGATTAATATTTCCTATTGCTAAAGTATTCATATCCCTGAAGCTATGGTGTGCATCAGATTACTGGTTTGAATATTTGAATTTAGGGTTATCTGGGAGGGAATGCTTAGAACCCTAACTGTTTCATTAGCAGTGTCTCCTCCTTGACATGCCCCCCTCCCCGGAGGTGGGGGCTAGAAGGGAAGAGAACCAGGTAATTGATTGAGTTCTGAGACCTCTCAGCTCCAGTTGCTAGGGGATCAGCGGTCAGACATCGTGCACAAAGGACATGTTTCTGTTGGCAGCAACTGAAAAGTAGGGGCTCTCTGAAACAGATATCTTCCTTCCAGAAAACGTCCTGACATTTGGACTCTGCCTTTTTTTTTTTTTTTTAAAGCTCATTTCCAGCTTAACTTAGAGGGAGAACATGTTTCTGACCACCCTTTTCCAGTCTAGGCTAATACTCCTGGAAGGCAGAACATGATTGTAAGAATACTCACTGAACTTAATTAACTCCAAAAATACACTCTGAAGTAGGACTCACACCAATTATAAAACTTTATAAAATGGTCCAGCATGTTTTAATTTTCTAGGATCAAAAAAAAAAAAAAAAAACAACACCCACATGCTTACTTATAAATAAAAATGAAAAAAGTAGAATGTGAGGGCTTAAAAGAACTAGCTTTTATGATATTTTTTACACTGAATTAAAGGGAATTCTGTACATTTAAAAATGTATGTAATGCCCAGAATGTCATTAAGGACTTTATGTTTGTTTATTTAACTTTGTACTATGATACGTTTTTATAGAGTTTCAGTTTAGAATATATCCTATAAATACTCTCGGCAAAATACGAATCTCTCTCGGCTTCCTGTGGATACTGTACCAAACTACCAGATACTTGGCGGCTTGAAACAACAGAAGTGTATTTTCTCTCAGTTTTGGAGGCTGAACGTCAGACATTGGCATCACTGGGCGAAAATCAGGATGTGGGCAGAGCCACACTCCCTCTGTGGCTGGCACGGTTCAGCTGTGGGGACCTTATGCCAGTCCCCACCTCCCTGGTTCCTGCTGTCTCCTCTTGCCTGTCACATCTCTCTTTGCCTCTTATACAAGGACACTTGTGATTGCTCTTAGGGCTCTGTCTGATAACCCAAGTGAATCTTCCCAACCTAGACCCTAATCTAATAGCATCTGCAACTCCCCCCCCCCCGCCCCTTTCATATTGGGTAACATTTTCAGGTTTCAGGGATTAGGACCTGCTGTCTTTGGTGGTGGCCCCTCTGCCCTCTACAATGTGTATGGATACCTCCTTTAGGTCTTGCCCACCAATCATTTCTCCCTTATAGGTTCAGTCCAAAGAACTAAGGTGCTGTGTAGGCTCTTCTGTCTGACATGCACAGGGGATCGTAGCATTTGGATCGAGGACAGCTCCATTACTGCCTGTGTCCAACTGCACTGTGGAGTTCAGGGCTAAGCGATAGCATTGTCCAGAAGGGCTTTTGGGAAATTGATTCAGGTACTCCTTTTGTGTTGATATCTTGCCTCTTCTTCTGGTCCCCGAATCTTCAACCCAGACAAAGCTTTAGATCTCCCTGTTGGGAGGTGAATGGTTACTAGAGCAGACTCAGGGGCTTCCCCTAGTAGTCTGGTCTCCCCTCCCTGGTATCAATGCTGAAGTTGTAACCCAGTGAATTCTCTTTTGGCTTTTCTTCCATTGTACAAAGGTGATTATTGCTGGGGCTTGTGGATTAGCTCTGTACCCGTCTATCACTGTCACTCATTTTCCTGGGAAAGTTGGCAGATAACCGGTGTCTTTTCTCACTAACAGATGACAAGCAGCTTCATCATAGGAAGGTTGAGCTCATCACTGGTCACGTGATGTAAAAAGGAGTGGCTGTTTTACATGAGGTGGGTTAGGAGAGTCAGTGGGTAATGTCTAAGATGTTAGGCAGTAAATCCATTGAGAAAAGTGTAGGTGGGATAAATCATTAAGACCTTTCCTGCAATCATATCTGGAAAGTTTTATATGCACTCGTATACACATACATGTGTGTAAATGTATATCTGTGCATGTGTATAGGTAAAGTGTACAGGTATGTATAAATGTGTATATTCAGGTGTACACGATGCATGTTAATGTACACATGCATGCACATGATTTGGATAGTTACATAATTACCTCTAAATTAGCATCAGACAGCCTTAGAATTTAATTAAAGTGACTGTTTAGGACCAGGATGTAATGAAAGGTAGCTGTAATCTAAGTCATTTATACTATAACCTCTCTGAGTAAGAGTCATATTGGTAAAAGGACGGTAGTCTACATCAAATCCCAAACCAGGTAAACACAAAGCCAAGAGTTTTTAAAGCATTGAAATAGGACACTGTAGCGATGAGGACCATCATGTTGGGTATCTTTATTACCGTAATAAGGAAAGTGGCTCTTTACTCTGTATCCTCATGAATCAGCCTTGTAATTATAATTTGACTTCCCATAATTAGAGCATGCTAATCAGTCAAATATAAGGAGTCTGGTTTATTTAGTGTTTTTTTAATGGTATTTATCCAATATGACAGTACCCTGATTTATTCATCTTTTAATAAATTTTTAAAAATCATTTGGTCAAATCTAAACACAGTGTGAAGTCACATTATTGGGACCCCAGAGTTGGAGGATTGGTTCTTGGACTTGAGATTTTCTCTGACATTGACTTTATCTTTGAATTCAATAATATATACCTGATTTTTATCCACAATAGATTCTATATCTTTTCTATGTCTGATCTTTCTTTCTTTTTCTTTCTTTCTTTCTTTCTTTCTTTCTTTCTTTCTGTCATTCTTTCTTTCTTTTTTTTAGAGAGTGTGAGTGGGAATAGAGGGGCAGAGAGAGAGAGAGAGAGAGAAAGAGAGAGAGAGAAAGGGAATTTCTTAAGCAGGCTCCATGCGCAGGTGGGAGCCCAACACAGAGCTTGATCCCACAACCGTGGCATCATGACCTGACCTGACTTCAACAGTTGGATGCTCTACCGACTGAGCCACCTAGGCATACTTGATCTGTACATTTCAAATGCTAGTAATTGCTCTTTCTCTTTTTTTAAAAAATGTTTATTATTTTTGAGAGACAGTGTGTGCATGTGGGGGAGGGACAGAGAATCCCAAGCAGGCTCTGTGCCACCAATACAGAGCCCGATGTGGGGCTCAAACCCACAAACCGTGAGATCATGACCTGAGTAGATATCAAGAGTCGGCCGCTTCACCGACAAGCCACGCAGGCGCCCCATCTAGCAATTGCTCTTGGTTGTCAAATTTACACACCTAGGTCTATATAACAGTGGACAGTGCCAGCCACCGGCGTGAAAACAGCCTCTCTAATACCCTTGATGGAGGCTATAAACACATGGAAAGTGCTGTCTGAATAAACCACCCAGCTGGATCGCACAGTTCTTTCCAACTCTAGAATTAGGAGTGAAAACCTGGAATGAGGAAAAGTTTACGACGCAAGAGCAGTGTAGTTCTCCTCTGGAATTCCACACCTGATGGGAAAGCTGACATGACAATTAAAAGAATTCCTGAAGTGCTTTTTAAATGTCCATTACATCGTGGGACAGTTCTCTCTATATTCCTCTCTTTAGCTCATTAGTTGTGGATGGTAATCAAAGCCTTGCTTTTTTATTTTAGTGGAAAAGAAAGTTGGAAGACTTTATTTATTTTTAAGATAGTTCAAGAGAAATGAGAATATTCACAGAAAACTTTTTTTTTTTTTTTTTTACAAAAAATACCCAGATACTATTGGGTAAGGCAATCCTATCTTTCCCCTTACTGTAATATTTAGGAGGACATATTTTAAGTGCAAAAACAGAACTCTGCTAAGAAATTAGCAGTCTGATCGAGCTGTGAAGTACTTGTCCTTCCTAAATAGACAATGAAAAATAATTTAAAGAGAGAGGAGACCAGTACCTTAATTAGGTTGAGATACATGAAATTGCTGACTTTGACTGCATTTTTCCTATTAAAAAAAACACAGTTTTATTTTGTTCAACCCAACATTTTTCAGAGATGTCCTGATTCGTGCTTTGTTCTGTTTTGAATACCTGTTGACATAGTACTCAGTTGTACTCTTTGTTTGCTGTTTTGTTTAAAGTCAGAAGTCAGAAATGAAAATAACCATTATTTTGGTGGACTCTTTTATATTATTTTAGGAGGAGCGATAGGGTGTTCAGATGTTTTCTTTTGTTTCGTCCTCATTTGTAGAACATAGCTCATGGTGTCTATTCTCGCCAGGTTTTCTACTGAAGCGACAGAGAAGCTTCGTCTCTGATGTCTTAGCGTCTTGTCTGGTGTCCCCTCTTTCTGTCTCATAAGTGCTGTGGTTTGGATAAAATATAATGTTGTTATCCCGTACATAGTATGTCTTCAGGACACTGAATTTAGAATAATTATAGGCATCGAGGCCGGTTAGGATCCTTAGTTTAATTTGTTCAGCAAATGGATGAGGACGCCATTAAGTAAGGAAACACAGACTGATGGCGGAGGAGGTACACCCAGGAGGCGCACAGCTGGGCCTTGGTAAGTGACAGCGTGGGTGTGAGTTGGCGCAGCGATAGTTGACTTCAGATTTGTGATCTGGATGCTTGGCTACAAAATGGTGTTTCTTTAGCCAAGAGAGAGAACACTGGAGACGGGGCAAGTTCCAGGGACTTAGGGATTGCAGTGTGGGAGACAAGAGGACATGTTCAGCTTTATTTGTGCTGAATTTATAGTGACCGAGTATTCAGGTGCAGGTACATAGCAGGCGGCGGAAATTAGATTGCAGCTGCAGAGAGGGAGTCAGGCTTCAAGTATGTTCGTCTGTGTGTGTGTACATACAAGTGAAAATGTAGTTAAAAATCATTCTTACTTGGTTGTGGAGCTGTGGCCGTGATATCACCAGATAGAATAACTACTATAAAATGGGAACACAATTTGTTTTTCTCTTTGATACTCAGAAGGAACACGAATGTGTTGGTCAGGATTATGCTGTCATATCAGATCTGTGTGTGTGTGTGTGTGTGTGTGTGTGTGTGTACGTACAGGATACCGCAATTCTTGTTTAATGTTTTGGTTCAGCTTTAGTTAACTGTAAGACAATATGATACTACGAAGCTTTCATATTTATAAAATAGGAGATTCTCTCTGAGTTTTTAAATTACTAAATAAGATAAGGACCATCATAAGGTTTATTTGAAGTATATAATATTCCCTTTAAGGATGGGTAGTGATAAAATCCTAATGAGTTGTCACTGTTTTAAGATCTGTGAAGTTGCCTAATTGGTATTCATACAGGTATTTTTTAATGGCAAAAACCTGTAGCAATGTAAAATGTGAAAGAAATTTTACTATACTACTTCTGCCTTTACCTGGGACGTTTTGTTTATTTAGATATTTATATATTGTGTGTTATTGTGTGTTTATTGCCTCTAAAAGAATAGGTATATTATGATTTATTACTTGATTCCTGCTTATGACAAATATGTTTTTTCATATTTTAACATTTTGAAATTGCAATGTGTTTATAGAGTTCATTGGAGCATTAATTTGATGTTTTTTCACCTTTGGAAAAGGTGTTAGTAAATCAATTGTGTATCTCAAAATCAATACCCACAATCAGAATCAAGTAAATACACTAAATTATTATAATGCACTGTAGCGGGCATTTACTGTCGTCAGGGGCACTTGGATGAGCTGATTCCACCTCTGGCTCTTCAGTTATTTTATAGTACTGAGTTTAGTGTTTAACCTCTGGCTGGAAACGCAGTACATGAACACTGAGAATGTCTTAATGAACTCAGTATTCCTCTAACAATCTTCCCTCGGTCTGTCACCTACTTAGGGGAGTGATCCCCCCAGTTGTTATGTGCTGACTCCCCTCATGAAGCTGTAAGCCTTCCCAGTGTTTTGGTTATTTTCATTCATCTTTGTATTTCCAAGGCTAGGGTCTTGACTTAGCACATGCTAAGTGTGAACCTGAAAGTGGCTCACGACCTTTGACCCGACCGACCCATGGCCCAGTACCAGCTTTGCTTTGTGGTGGTCCAAGATTTCTGTGGACTTGCTAGGTCTCCACCTCCATAGTCGGTGGGATGAATTTTGTCACTCAGAATGCACTCGTGTGGATGATCTTCTGTTTAAATAGCATGAGAATGTTTGAGGAGATACCAAGAAAAATGTACTTACCTGTATTTATTAATATAATCTTAGATTTCAGATTATTGCATTGAGGACATCAATTAGAGACTATTTGGAAATTAAAGAAAATCTTCAGCAAAAGTTCTGTCGTAGTCTTACTGCACAGCAATAATCAGGGTGAATTTTTTTTAAGTATCTATTTAAAAAAAAATTTTTTTTTGAATGTTTATTTTTGACAGAGAGAGAGAGACAGAGCATGAGCATGGGAGGGGCAGAGAGAGGGAGACACAGAATCTGAAACAGTCTCCAGGCTCTGAGCTGTCAGCACAGAGCCCAGTGCGGGGCTCGAACTCACGGACCGCGAGATCATGACCTGAGCCGAAGTCGGATGCTCAACCGACTGAGCCACCCAGGCGCCCCTTTTAAGTATCTATTTTTGAGAGAGAGAGAGAGAGACACGGGCAGAGAGAGGAGAGAAGGAATCCCAAGCAGGCTCCACACTGTCCATGCACAGCCTGATTTAGGGCTCAGATTCAGGAACCATGAGATCATGACCTGAGCTGAAGTTGGGTGCTTAACTGACTGAGCCACCCAGGTACCCCAAGGGTGAATTTTTTCATATATATATTTATATTTATTAAATTTATATATTTATTAAATTATTTTGTCTACATTTATAAGTGACATGCAATTAAAGACAGTCAGACCCCTCCGTGCGGGTGGGGTGCCGGTGTGGGTGGTGTGTCAGGAAAGGTGCAAAGCTGGGCTGTGGCTTCCAGTGGCTGCAGTGGGATTTGGCCGGGTACCGGGAGTTGGGTGCATGCCCCTTTCAAGTGCCATGGGGTGTGCGGGCTTGGGGGTGGGGCGGGGCGGCGAGGCCAGGCGGGGCCAACCAGGCACAGGCAGCCTTGCTGGATCCCTGGGAGGCTCTGAGGGAGCAATGGCTGGGGTGTGTTTGGCCCCAGCAGCGGCCCTCCCCGGGGAGACAGGGACACAGGCAAGGAGGGGGGAGGGGCCGCGGGCGCCTAAGGAGAGGGGAAGGAGGCCAAAGGCTTAAAGAGGCAAAAGCCTACAGCACCCGGTATTCCCAGGCCGTCTCCCATCCAAGTGCTAACCAAGCCCGACCCTGCTTCCCTTCCCAGAGAAGACGGGGTCGGGCGCGTTCAGGCCACTATGGCCTAAGAGGCCAGTGGCTGCCGCTGGGCGCTTCAAGAGCTTGCTCCACGCGTCCCAAGCCAAGCGGGTGCCACGTTTCACCCATGCACGCACCTGCCTGCCTGCCTGCCTGCCTGCCAGCCTGCCTGCCTGCCACCCTGCTGCCGCCCTCCGCCGCGGGCCCGGGCTGGTGGCAGAGGCCGCACAAGAGGACCCTGGCAACGCGCTGTGGCGCAAGCCCGGGCGTTCTCCAAACCCGGGACTCTTGCAGGCTGCTCCTGGCTTGGCCCCACGCCCGCCTCCTCTTCCATCCCGAAACGCACCACAAGGCACCTCGCAGCCCGGCACCACACCACGCTGGGCCGCTCACTGGGAAGTTGGTGGAGCCAGCTTGGGGCGTCAGGCCGCTCCTGCCTTCCGGGCCCGCCCCACCAGGTTCTCAGGGCCTCCTCCCCAGCCCTAGGGCCAGCGCAGCCAGCCACCAGGCCCTTCCCTCTGGTCTGCCTCACCTGGTGCAAACCCACCCCGGAGCCCCCAGGCCAGGAGTGCATGAAATATACGCAGATAGTAGGCTATTAGAGCATTTCCTATCCGGAAAACCTACTCTAACAAGATAAAACGTATCATTTTGCACACAGAAACTGACCGTAGGTACATGGTGCCATTTGCAGTCAAGAGAAAGGCAAACACCTTCAATGCAATCCCCATCATAATTGTGCCACCATTCTTTTCAAAGCTAGAACAAATAATGTTAACATGTGTATGGAAGCACAAAAGACCCCGAATATACAAAGTAATATTCAACAAGAAAACCAAAGCAGGAGGCATCACAGTCCCAGAATGTAGCCTCTGCTACAAACCTGTTATCATCAAGACAGTGTGTATGGGCACACAAACAGACACATAGGATAATGGAACAGAACAGAGAACCCAGATTCAGACCCACAAATGTATGGCCCGGCCCACTAATCTTCCACAAAGCACGAAAGAGTATCCAATGGAGAAAAACCAGACTCTTTAACCACTGGTGCTGGGAGAACTGGACAGCAACATGCAGAAGAATGAAACTAGATCACTTTCTTACAGCATACACAAAAATGGACTCAAAGTGGAGAAAGGACCTGAATGTGAGACACGAAACCTTTAAAACCCGAGAGGAGAAAGCAGGACGGAACCTCTCCGACCTCAGCTGTGGCAATTTCTTACGTGACACGTCTCCAAAGGCGAGGGAATTAAAAGCGAAAATGAACTATTGGGACCCTATCAAGATAAACACCCTCTGCACTGCAAAGGAAACAAGCAACAAAACAAAAAGACAACAGATGAAATGGGAAAAGGTATTTGCAATTGACGTATCAGACACAGGGCTAGTATCCAAACACCTATAAAGAACTCACCAAACGCCACACCTGAAAACAAATAATCGGGTGATGAAATGGGCACAAGACACGAATAGGTACTTTTCGAAAGAAGACATCCAGATGACCAAGAGACATATGACAAGATACTCAGCGTCACTCCTCATCAGAGAAATACAAACCTAAACCACACTGAGATTCCACTTCACATCGGTCAGAGTGGCAGAAATGAACAAATCAGGACAAAACAGATGCTGAAGAGGATAGGAGAAACAGGAAGCCTCTTGCATTGTTGGTGGGAAGAAAAACTGGTGCAGCCGCTCTGGAAACAGTGTGGAGGTTCCTCACTACGTTAAAAATAGATCTACCCTATGACGCAGCAATAGCACTGCTAGAATTCAGGGGATTCAGGAGTGCTGATGCACAGGGGACTCGTACCCCAATGTTTATAGCAGCGTTTTCAACAATAGCCACATGCTGGAAAGAGCCTAAATGCCCGTCGATGGACAAATGGATACGGAAGATGAGGTTTCTATATACAATGGAATACTACTTGGCAATGAGAAAAGATGAGATCTGGCCATTTGTAGCAACGTGGAAGGAAGTGCAGGGTGTTCTGCCAAGTGAAATGAGTCAGGCAGAGAAAGACAGATACCATATGTTTTCATGCATACGTGGATCCTGAGAAACTTCACAGGAGACCAGAGGGGAGGGGAAAGGGGGAAACGAGTTGCGGAGAGGGAAGGAGGCATACCATAAGGGACTCTTAAATACTGAGAACGAACTGAGGGTTGATGGGGGGTGGGGGAGAGGGGAAAGTGGGTGATGGCCATTGAGGAGGGCACCTGTGGGGATGAGCACTGGGTGTTGAATGGAAACCAATTTGACGATAAATTATATGGAATACAAGAAAAAAGAAAAGATGCTCAAAGTCACTCCTCATCAGGGGACTACGAATCAAAACCACACTGAGATGCCACCTCACACGGATCAGAGTGTGCCTGTGGGCGGGCAGTCAGCACTGCTGCTTTGCTGGGACACAGTGTGTCCTCCAAAAGCGACAAGGGGTGGGGGGTTCTCGCGCTTTGGGAAACATGGACAGTCAGGAGCAGCGAGGCTGCAACGTAGCCCAGGGTGTCCCGAAGCTGGCCCAAACGTGGCCCATCAACGGCATCGGGGCTCTTACAGGCTCCCGAGCCCCCGTCGGTGGCCGAGGAGGGGGGTGGGGGAGGGGCTTGGCAAGAGCACAGACTTGGGTTATGATTGCACGGAGGCCCGCCCATGCATATTTTTGGGGGTGGTTTTGGCTTCTTGGCTACTTTTCTAGAGCAGTTTCAGCAAATGTGACAGGAAGCTCCAGAGATTTCACACACATACCTGCCCTTGCTGAGGCCCAGCCTCTCCCCCGAGCAGGTATCCGAAACCCCCACCAGGGCGAGGCCTTTGTCACAGCCCCAAACCTGTGCTGATGTGTGTCCATCGCCCAAGGTCCGCAGCTGAGATCGGGTTCGCCTCTGACGTTGTAACCCAGTGCGTCTGGGCGGGTGCGTGTTGAGGATTCTCTGCCGGTGCAGCGTCCCACCCGGTAGTCTTTCCTCCCTGACGCAGTGGGTTCCGTTGGTGCTGGCGCCACAGCGCATTTGCCAGGCGGAGAGGTGGGCGGGAGGCCGGCAGGTTCTTGAAGGCGGCGGGAGCCCGCATGCGCTGTGGAGGGCGAGGGCGGTGCTCTTCTGAGCCTCCGGCTTCTCCCTTGCTAGAAGTCTTCCACCTACGAGGATGTCGCCGTGGGGCCCCTGTTTCTCCCAAGACCGTCCCGTTCGAGGCAGGTGAGTTCTGGTGGACCCGGCGCCGCTCGGACTCCCGCAGAGGCCGCAGTGCCAGCCGTGAGAGGCCGGGTGGTTCGGGGCGCCCTGGTTCTGCTCACTTGGGGGACAGCGTTTGGCCCCCCTCGGGAGGAAGGCCGGCCTGTCCGTGTGGACGCCCGCAGGCTCCCGGGAGTCGTGGTGGCCGCTCTGTGGCGGTGGGGTGTGTGGGGGGGCGCCTCCCGTGGCAGTGCTGGCTTAACCGCTCGGCAGGCGGTAAGGGCCCTTCTCCCTGCCGGTAGTGGCTTCTGGGAGGTTCTCCGGGTGCCCGCCTCAGCCGCGGCTGTCGTGTAAGGAGGCGTGTGCCGCCCGCCCTCGCAGAGGCTGTCGGAGACCTTCCCGCCTTGTCCGTCCCCTGACCCCGCACAGGCTGCACACGTTCTGTCCCCCGAGGCGGCTGCCACGAACAAAGGCCGCCTTAGGCCCTTGCGTCCTGTGGGCCAGGCCCTAGAGAGTTTGGTGAGCTGGGGAAACCCTATAGAAATTGGGAAGTTGATGAGAAGAAGGGGAGAGTGTCCTTTGTTCCCTGGGTCAGTGTTTCTCAGACTCGGTGGTGTCGGGACACTTGGACATCAGGGGATTATTGAGGGCCCCAGAGAGCCTTCGAGTGTGGGGGTTGTGTCTCTTGATCTCTACTGTGGTGAGGTTGAACCGAGAATTGAAGCGGGCGCCTGGGTGGCTCTCTGTGTTAAGGGTCCGACTCTGGCTCAGGTGGCGATCTCACAGTTGATGGTTTAGAGCCCCATGTGGGGCTCTGTGCTGCCAGCTGCCAGCCTGGACTTGTGTCAGATTCTCTGTGTCCATCTCCCTCTTCCCCTCCCCTCACGTGCCCTGTGTCTCTCTCTCAAAAACAAACATTAAGGAAACCAAGCCAAATCCGAGCATCTCAGATGTGATGAATTCACTTAAAGACAATAAAGTAGTACAGATTAACGTACTCATACCTTTCATGCAAAAAATACGTACATTTTCAGAACAACACCGTGTAGAAGCGTGGCATTGGCGTTGGCATTGGCATTGGCTTAGGGCAAGATCTTTATTCTTCCAGCCGCTTCTGCATTCAGGGTCTTGTGGCCAATTATGTTGAGGAAGGCGACGTGGACTCCCCCAGATGAACAGCTGGAGGCGAGTAGGGTGTGGCGGTAGCTCCTCGGGTGTCCGGATGCCCTTTCCTGATTCCGCACTCAGATGGGTGGGGCTTCCTTGCTTCTCTTGGGGGTTAGCTGCCCGCACAGAGCTGCATTTTTGTGTGGCACGCGGTGGACGTTTGGAACATCCTAGGCCACTACTTTCAGCTGATCTTCCATATCTTTCCCTCAGCGAACACGTTCTTGGAACCACCACCTGGATGAAGAAATGGAACCTTCCCGTGCTTCCTACCTCCTACTGACTCCCACCGAACGTCCCCCAAAGGTAACCACGGTCTTGACTTTCACCAGCGATTGCTTTGGCTTGTTTTTCGCTTCATGTTGAGCCAACCCTTGAGCGCTGTGTGTGCGCAATGCACCTGCTTTCCTTGCGTGGCTGTGCTGGTCCTCCCCTGCTGTCGAAGGCCCAGTGTGTGAGCACAGCACGCTTTATTCTTTCTCCTGTGGGTGCTCCGTTTTGTGCAGAGGCTGCCTGCAGATCCACATGCATCGTATTGGGTTGCCTTGGAGGAGCAGGGCGTGAGTGGTGGCACGTGTCTGTTCCCCACGAGCAACGGCGTGCGGGAGCTCAGGGCTGGCTGATGCCTGGTATTGCTTCTTCTCGTGTGTTAGCTGGTTGCTGGGGCTCAGGTGCTGGGAGGTATGGTGTATTCGTGGGACCCGCCCCTGTGTGTGTCTTGGCCACTCACGTGTTTCTTTTGTGAAAGAATTGCCTTTTGGAAGCCACTTTGTGATTAGGTTGTGTGTTTTGGTTTTTGTTGATTCGCATGAGTTCTTTCTATGTGTGTGGAATACATCTGTGAATGGCAGAGGTTTTCACATTCTTGTGTATGTCTGCCTTACATTCCCTGTGTTGCCTTGTGGTAAGTGTCTTTTGTTTCTATCCAATAGTATAACCATTGGTATGTTTCTTGCCTTGGATTGGCTAGGGCCTCCAGTACTGTGTTGAATGGAAGTGGTGAGAGTAGGTGTCCTTGTCTCCTTCCAGATACGAGAGAGAAGGTTTTCCTAATGTTTTGTATACTTAATATTTTTTAAAGTTTCTTTCTTTCTTTATTGATTTAGAGAGCATGCATGGGAAGGGGAGTGAGAGGGGGGAAAGCGAGTGGATCCCAAGCAGACTCCGCACTGTCAGCACAGAGTCTGATGCGAGGCTTGAACTCAGGAACCGTGAGATCACGGCCTGAGCTGAAATCAAGAGTCAGACGCTTCGCCGACTAGAAGCCACTCAGGTGCCCCAAAGACTTCAGTATTTTAACACTACATATGACACTTTCCGTGGCATTACTGGTAGATAGTTGGATCAAAACATGAAAATTCTCCTCTATTTCTAGTTTGCTCTGATTTTTTAACAATCGTCAAAGAAATCATAATACTAAGTTTTCTGAAATGTGTTTTGTGCATCTTTGGGGACAAGTGATTTGTTTCAATGTTGTGGTTTAACTTGAAACAACTTTTGCCCTTCTAGAATAAATCAAACCTGAGGTCTATGCATTCTCTCTTCACTGGATTCCATTTGTAAATCGTGTGCTTTGGATCCTTGCGTGTGTATTCAAGAGAGAGGTGGGTGTTCCCTTGCACCCTCTTGTGCTGTCCTTGCTGGGTTTGGGTTCCAGGTCGTGCTGGCCTCCTAAAACAACGTAGGGAGAAGCACTCCTTGTGCTTTCCCAGGAGAGTTTGTGTGTGTGTTCTTTTCTTTTGGGAAGAAGTGCTAGGCCAACAGCTGGTGTAGGGTTTTCCTTGTGAGAAGGGTTCTCATCGCAGATTCCTTTCTTAAGTGGAAATAGGATGTTTCTGATTTCCCATATCTTCTTGTGTCTATTTAGATGAGGCATTTTGTTTTCTAGGAATTTGCTCTGACCTCCCAAACTTTCCAAGGAGTAAGTGTCAACTGGTTTCTAATATCCCTCCTATCTGCAGCATCTGGTGTGATATTTGCTTTAGAACTTCTTGATATTGGTACTTTGTGCTTTGTTTCTTTTTCATAGAACCAACTTGGGCTTTTTTGATTTCTGTCATTTACTATTTGTTTCCTGCAGCACTGATTTCTGCCCTTTTGTTTTCCATCTACTTGGTGATTGTTTGCTGTCCCATCTTGTAGTTCTTGAACTAAATCCTTCATTTGATTTTTAGCCTTTGTTCCTTTCCAGTATGTGTATTGTATTTATTTGCTTATTAGTGTGTTGATTCATTTTAGAATGAGAGCATGAGCAGGGCAGTGGGTCAGACGGAGAGGGAGAGAGAGAGAGAGAGAGAGAGAGAGAGAGAGAGAGAGAGAGAGAGAATCTCAAGCAGGCTCCTCACTCAGTGTGGAGCCAGGCTGGGGATTGATCTTGTGGCCGTGGGATCATACCCTGAGCCAAAATCAAGAGTTGGTCACCAAGCAACTGAGCTATCCTATGATATATGTATTCTAAAGCTATGAGCCTCCCTTTAAGCACACCTTTACTGATCTCACAAGTTTTGATAAGCCAAATGTTTATTATCTTTTATGTGAAACTATTTCCTAACTTTCATTGTGGCATCTTTTTCTTAATTCATCACAATGTTTAGGAGCATAACACATCTTGATGTTTCGGGGGATTTTCTCGTTCTCTTTGTGCGGATTTCTAGCTTAATTCCATGAAGGTATCTGTCTCCGTGTTTTGGGGTGGTTGTAACAAAATACCATAGACTGGCTGCCTAATAAGAAACAGAAACTTCTTTCCTACAGTTGAGGAGACTGGGAAGTTCTCAAGATGAAGGCATCTGCAGATTCAGGGTCAGGTGAGAGTCAGCTTCCTGGTTCATCAACAGCCTGCTTCTCCCCGTCCTCCTGTGGTGGCAGGGGTGACGGTGCTCTCTCAGCCGCCCAGGACTGGTCATCACCGGAAGTCTCCCTGTCTTCATCCCATCACTGTGGGCTTGATGAATTGTTGGGGGAATTGAACTGTGAATCTAATGCAATCCCTAAATATGCCCTGCAGTATTTCAGTCCTTTGAGATGAGCTGACTTCCCTAATGGCCTGGCATATATTCGTTTTCATGAACTGTTCCTCGGGCACGTGAAAATAATGTGTGTTGGGGGAATGCAGTAGTCTCTATTTATAGGTTAGATGAAGTTTGTTAATGACAGAATTCAGATTTTAGTAACCACTTGAAACCAAGTAAGGAATAGGCGAGAATGAGTTTAATAATATAACTAACAGGCATATCCAAAATATCATTTCAGCGTATAGCCGGCGTGAGAAAAAATTATGAATGATTTTGAATTCTCTTTGATCACGTTGTCTTTAAAATGTGGTGTGCATTTTATACTTTCCACACGTCGCACACTGAGGAGCCGCGTTTCAAGTACTTGCAGTAGAGCACGTGACCGCATATTGGACAGCCCCGTCCCACTGCCTTGAGGTTTCTGTTGTCGTCAGTTCTGTCAGATACTGAGAGATGTATCGTCAAGTCTCCCATCGTGCTTATGGATGTGGCTCTTTTTCCTTTTCTATGTTTGTCACTTTTTCTGTGTTTTGAGATTGCTTAATTAGGTATATGCAAGGTTGGAAGTCTTGTTCTCTTGGTAGATGGAACTTCCATATCGCGAAATGTGCCTCTTTGTCTCTAGTAGAGCTTTTTGCTATAGAGGTTACTTTCTTGGAGGGTCCCAGTGGCCACATCAGTTTTCTGTTGGGTAGGGTTTGCCTGGGGATCTTTTACTTCCACCTGTCTGTGATCTTACGTTTTAAGGTGTACCTTTGTGACCAGCGTATGCTTAGTTTCCTTCTAATGAATTTGAGAGTCAACCTTTTCCTTGCAGCATTTGTGCACATGTGATGACTGATAGGTTCGTTTACACGTACCGTGTTATTAGTTTCTTCTTTGTCCCAGCTGTTCTGTGTTCTTTTGGTCTCTAGCCTTCCTTTAGAAGTAGGAGGGAGTTTTTAATTGTACACTGATCTGTTAGGTAATTGGAATATATCTATTTCTAGAGGCAGGTGCATTTTAAACTGACCCCTGCCTGATTCAGGACTTGTACTGCTTCCCAGACACTGCTCTCTCCTTTTGTCTTTTCTTTGCTTTAAGATTTATTTGTTTTTTGAGAGAGACGTAGTACAATCGGGTGAGGGGCAGAGCAGAAAGGGAGACACAGAAGCTGAAGCAGGCTCCAGGCTCTGAGTCATCAGCACAGAGTCTGACGCGGGTCTCCAACTCACAAACCGTGAGATCGTGACCTGAGCCAAAGTCGGACACTCAACTGACTGAGCTACCCAGGCGCCCCTGCTCTTTTCTTTGACACTTGAACCACACTGAACTCCTCTTCACCTTTTGTTGGCTCATATTTTTAAGTCTTAGATGGATTTTGGCGTTGTTGTCATTGTTTCGTGCACTTAATGCTTGTGAAGGTTTGTTCTCATAGTTACCCTTTCTGTTGTGACGTTGTTCTGCAAGCCTTGTTTTTTCATATTTCTTTCAGAGACTACATTTCTTTTCTGCAACAAGCTGCTTTAATATTGATTTTAGTTTGTGTCTGTAGTTGATGTGTCGTCATGGTTTGTGTGTGTGTGTGTGTGTGTGTGTGTGTGTGTGTGTGTGTTGTTTTTGTTTGTTGTTTCTGTTTTTATTTTTGTTTTTGCTTCTGTTTTGCCTGAAAAACATCTTTACTTTGCCTTCACTGTGAAGAATGTTTCTGTTAGGTAAAGACTTCCAGGTTGGTGGCTATTTTAGTTCACCTTTCATACATGCCAATCCATCATCTGGCTTCATTTGCTTTTCTTGAAGAGTCAGCTGGTAGTGTTGTTGTTGTTGTCCCATGGAAGGCGGTATCTTTGTCCTCTCGTGACTGTTAACATCTTTTTGCCTCGGGTGTTCTTTGTGGAGTCACTCTCATGGTTCTTTTTATCAGTTTTGATTCTTATCTTTGTAGCGAAGTGGTACTACCCATTCTGTGTTTCCTCTACTTTGTGGGTTCCTATTGGACCTTTGTACCATATCTTCTGTGTCTTTTGGGCTTCTGTATTTTCTGGACGTTTTCTCTGTGTATGGTCTAGGTATATTTTTACCTACCTATCTTTCAGTTCACTGAGTCTATTCACCTGTGTCTAGTCTGATGTGAAACCCACAGACTGAGTTCTTAATGCCATTAACAAGATTTTTTAGTCTTTTAATTATGTTAGAGAGCTAGACAGACTGGGAGCAAGGGAAGAACAGAGAGAGAGGGAGACACAGATGCCGAAGCAGGCTCTAGGCTCTGCACTGTCAGCACAGAGCCCAACGCGGGGCTCAAACTCCCGAATCACGAGATCATGACCTGAGCTGAAGTCAGATGCTTAACCAACTGAGCCACCCAGGCACCTGGAGATCTTAAGTTTAGCTCTGATAATTTGCAGTTTGAGAATCTGTTTTGAGTCTCTGAAAATTTCCCATTTGTCAAGAATGGTTTTTGGACAGTTGACTTTTGCATCCAATAACTCCAGTCTATGTGTCTCCTCTTGGTCTGTTTCTCTTCTTTCTTCTTTGGGTCGTTATGATGTAAAACCTGTTGTGTGTTTTTTTTATGTTTATCTACTTATTTTGAGGGAGAAAGAAAGTGAGAGCAGGGGTGGGGGTAGAGGACGGGGGAGAGAGAGACACTGTTGAGGAGAGGCTCTTTTCTGTCAGTAGAGAGCCCAACACAGGGCTCAAACTCACAAACGTGAGCCGAAACCAAGTGTTGGTCACTTAAACGAGTAGACTGAGCTATCCAGGTGCCTCTCTTTTTTTGTTTGCTTGTTTGTTTCTTTCCTTTTCTTATTAAAAGAATTTTTTTGTTAATATTATTTACTTTTGAGAGAGAGAGAGAGAGAGAGAGAGAGAGAGAGACAAAACTTGAGCAGGGGAGGGGGAGACAAAGTGGGAGACACAGAATCCAAAGCAGGCTCCAGGCTCTTCACTGTCACCACAGAGCCCGATGCGGGACTCAAACCATAAAGCGTCAGATCATGACATGAACCAAAGTGGGATGCTTCCCCGACTGAGCCACCCAGGCATTCCTTTCATTTCCTGGCCTTGCTTTGCCTTGCCTTGCCTTGCCTTGCCTTGCCTTGCCTTGCATTTCCCTTCCTTTCCTTACCTTTCCTTTCATTTCCTTTCCTTTCGTTTCCTTGCCTTTCCTTTCCCTTCATTTCGTTTCCTTTTCATTTTTTTTCTTTTCTTTTCTTTTCTTTCCTTTTTTCTTCTTTTTTCTTCTCTTTTCTGTCTTTTTTTTTTGTCTTGTCTTTTCATTTCTTCTTTGTTTTTATTTTTGTTCTGGACTGTATGGAGAAGCATAGAGGCTCTTCGTGTGGTTGTATTCCTTCAGCATTTCATCCCACACACCCCGAGTGCGGCGGTTATTGGGCCCACTCAGGCGTGAGTGAGTTGAGACTGGGGCTCAGTCTTTGTAAGGTGCAGTGTGAGCTGGGCTCACGCTGTCCCCCACCCCCGTGTAGACCTCCAGGCTCTCCATTTGGAGGCCTGGAGTATTTCCGAGGACCCGTCCTTGATGCTAGGTCCCAAAGCCCAGTTATTTTCTCCACAGCACAATGACATGATGGAAGGGTCAGCTTCTCAGGCAGTGCTTGCCGAGTGCCGGGCTCATTTTCTGTGCCTCCCTGTGCTGTCCAGAGCTCGGTTAGCTGCGACTTTCTGCTGGCCTTTCTGTTAGGTTTCCTTTGCAGCTCGTTGGTATATTGCCTCCAATCCCTGAGGAAATTCAGAATCCTCACATGTCTTGAGGGAGAGAGAGGACTCTGAACATTAGAGTTGGCTCAGCGGGCTTCCCTTTTGTTGGGGTCTCAGTCCTTCCAGTGGTGACTGCCTCGGGGTCTCCTTGATGCCTTCAAACATGCTTCAAATTGAACTCATCTTTCCTAGTTCATGATGTGTTGATTAACAGGCTACTCACATGTATAAGAGCAAGCCAGGGAAGACTGAGAAGTCGTAGTAAACATTTTGGTCATCAGCATTTGTTACAGGAGAAAACGAAACCCAGTAGTCCTTGCCTAGTACCCGTCGTTCTTCTAAAATGACCATCCAGTTTGCCCACGCTCAGCCAGCGTCCATGGGGTGGTGATGGTGTCAGCCTCCCAGCTCCCTATCCCCCACTGCCATGGCCGCCCTCCTCCCCT
Source organism: Leopardus geoffroyi (assembly GCF_018350155.1). Lineage (NCBI taxonomy): Eukaryota > Metazoa > Chordata > Mammalia > Carnivora > Felidae > Leopardus > Leopardus geoffroyi. The sequence goes on from NW_025543559.1 coordinate 109,839, forward strand.
GTCAGGTGCCTGCCCAGGGCAGGCTTTGTGATGACGGGCTGGCTATGGCAGGGCAACGAGATGAAGTGGATCGCTTAAGTGACAGTTATTCTGGGAGTGTTTGATCGGTGTGGTTTGTTTTCTAATTTTCGTAATGTTTATTTACTATTTAGAGAGACAGAGAGTGTGGCCAGGGGAGGGGCAGACAGAGGGAGAGCCAGAATCTGAAGCAGGCTGGGGCGGGATGCCCCTCAAGCGTACAGGGTAGCCCCCCCAAAAAGGGCTTCTGTGTTGGTGCACCCGAATCATCTGCAGAGACACAACCACCCACCCTTGTTGAGCCCTTTTGTGACTCTGCCCCATTGTGGTCGCCAGGCTCTGGCTGCTGTGCTCCTCGGAGACGGTGGTGGAGGCACATCTGAGAAGAGTGTATCTGGACGAGTGAAGGGGTTAGGAGGAAATGTCGCTTACTTGCGCACTGTGGTTCCGGAATGGCCTTTTCCGGAGAGGTCGCTCGGGAGCTGAGGCTGACCGAGCACTCTCCCAGCAGTCTGACTCCGAGGCCAAAGGCCGGGGTCAAGGAGGAGCTTGGCTTTGTTGTGAGCGATGGAAGCGGAAGCGGAGCCAGGTGAGGCACCGGGCAGCTGGTGTTGGGACAGAACCTACCCCGTAAGGAGTTGGGTTTTCAGATAAGGGCCTGGGGTCGTTGTGTCCTCAGGGGGAAGGACCGGCATGATGTTGTTGAATTTTTTTATGTTTATTTATTTTTTTCAACATATGAAATTTATTGTCAAATTGCTTTCCATACAACACCCAGTGCTCATCCCAAAAGGTGCCCTCCTCATTACCCATCACCCACCCTCCCCTCCCTCCCACCCCCCATCAACCCCGTTTGTTCTCAGTTTTTAAGAGGCTCTTATGCTTTGGCTCTCTCCCACTCTAACCTCCTTTTTTTTTTTTTTTTTTTTTTTCTTCCTGTCCCCCATGGGTTTCTCTTAAGTTTCTCAGGATCCACCTAAGAGTGAAACCATATGGTATCTGTCTTTCTCTGTATGGCTTATTTCACTTAGCATCACACTCTCCAGTTCCATCCATGTTGCTACAAAGGGCCATATTTCATTCTTTCTCATTGCCACGTAGTACTCCATTGTGTATATAAACCACAATTTCTTTATCCATTCATCAGTTGATGGACATTTAGGCTCTTTCCATCATTTGGCTATTGTTGAGAGTGCTGCTATAAACATTGGGGTACAAGTGCCCCTATGCATCAGTACTCCTGTATCCCTTGGGTAAATTCCTAGCAGTGCTATTGCTGGGTCCTAGGGTAGGTGTATTTTTAATTTTTTGAGGAACCTCCACACTGTTTTCCAGAGTGGCTGCACCAATTTGCATTCCCACCAACAGTGCAAGAGAGTTCCCGTTTCTCCACATCCTCTCCAGCATCTATAGTCTCTTGATTTGTTCATTTTGGCCACTCTGACTGGCGTGAGGTGATATCTGAGTGTGGTTTTGATTTGTATTTCCCTGATGAGGAGCGACGTTGAGCATCTTTACATGTGCCTGTTGGCCATCCGGATGTCTTCTTTAGAGAAGTGTCTGTTCATGTTTTCTGCCCATTTGTTCACTGGGTTATTTGTTTTTTGGGTGTGGAGTTTGGTGAGCGCTTTATAGATTTTGGATACTAGCCCTTTGTCCGATATGTCATTTGCAAATATCTTTTCCCATTCCGTTGTTTGCCTTTTAGTTTTGCTGGTTGTTTCCTTTGCTGTGCAGAAGCTTTTTATCTTCATAAGGTCCCAGTAATTCATTTTTGCTTTTCATTCCCTCGCCTTTGGGGATGTGTCGAGTAAGAGATAGCTACGGCTGAGGTCAGAGAGGTCTTTTCCTGCTTTCTCCTCTAGGGTTTTGATGGTTTCCTGTCTCACATTCAGGTCCTTTATCCATTTTGAGTTTATTTTTGTGAATGGTGTGAGAAAGTGGTCTAGTTTCAACCTTCTGCATGTTGCTGTCCAGTTCTCCCAGCACCATTTGTTAAAGAGACTGTCTTTTTTCCATTGGATGTTCTTCCCTGCTTTGTCAAAGATGAGTTGGCCATACATCTGTGGGTCTAGTTCTGGGGTTTCTATTCTATCCCATTGGTCTATGTGTCTGTTTTTGTGCCAGTACCATGCTGTCTTCATGATGACAGCTTTGTAGTTGAGGCTAAAGTCTGGGATTGTGATGCCTCCTGCTCTGGTCTTCTTCTTCAAAATTACTTTGGCCATTCGGGGCCTTTTGTGGTTCCATATGAATTTTAGGATTGCTTGTTCTAGTTTCGAGAAGAATGCTGCTGCAATTTTCATTGGGATTGCATTGAATGTGTAGATAGCTTTGGGTAGTATTGACACTTTGACAATATTTATTCTTCCAATCCATGAGCACGGAATGTCTTTCCATTTCTTCATATCTTCTTCAATTACCTTCATAAGCTTTCTATAGTTTTCAGCATACAGATCTTTTACATCTTTGGTTAGAGTTATTCCTAGGTATTTTATGCTTCTTGGTGCAATTGTGAATGGGATCAGCTTCTTTATTTGTCTTTCCGTTGCTTCATTGTTAGTGTATAAGAATGCAACTGATTTCTGTACATTGATTTTGCATCCTGCAACTTTGCCGAATTCAGTATCAGTCCTAGCAGACTTTTGGGGGAGTCTATCAGATTTTCCATGTATAGTATCATGTCATCTGCAAAAAGGGAAAGCTTGACTTCATCTTTGCCAATTTGGATGCCTTTGATTTCCTTTTGTTGTCTGATTGCTGATGCTAGAACTTCCAACACTATGTTAAACAACAGCGTTGAGAGTGGGCATCCCCGTCGCGTTCCCGATCTCAGGGAAAAAGCTCTCATTTTTTCCCCATTGAGGATGATGTTAGCTGTGGGCTTTTCATAAATGGCTTTTATGATCTTTAAGTATGTTCCTTCTATCCCGACTTTCTCCAGGGTTTTTATTAGGAAAGGGTGCTGAATTTTGTCAAAGGCCTTTTCTGCATCGATTGACAGGCTCATATGGTTCTTATCTTTTCTTTCCTTACTGTGATGTATCACGTTGTTTGATTTGCGAATGTTGAACCAGCCCTGCATCCCAGGAATGAATCCCACTTAATCATGGTGGGTAATTCTTTTTATATGCTGTTGAATTCGATTTGCTAGTATCTTATTGAGAATTCTTGCATCCATATTCATCAGGGATATTGGCCTGTAGTTCTCTTTTTTTACTGGGTCTCTGTCTGGTTTAGGAATCAAAGTAATACTGGCTTCATAGAATGAGTCTGGAAGTTTTCCTTCCCTTTCTATTTCTTGGCATAGCTTGAGAAGGATAGGTATTATCTCTGCTTTAAACGTCTGGTAGAACTCCCCTGGGAAGCCATCTGGTCCTGGACTCTTATTTGTTGGGAGATTTTTGATAACCGATTCAATTTCTTCGCTGGTGATGGGTCTGCTCAAGCTTTCTCTTTCCTCCTGATTGAGTTTTGGAAGAGTGTGCGTGTTTAGGAATTTGTCCATTTCTTCTAGGTTGTCCAATGTGTTGGCATATAAGTTTTCATAGTATTCCCTGAGAATTGTTTGTATCTCTGAGGGATTGGTTGTAATAATTCCCTTTTCATTCATGATTTTATCTATTTGGGTCATCTCCCTTTTCTTTTTGAGAAGCCTGGCTAGAGGTTTGTCAATTTTGTTTATCTTTTCAATTTTTTTTTTCAACGTTTATTTATTTTTGGGACAGAGAGAGACAGAGCATGAACGGGGGAGGGGCAGAGAGAGAGGGAGACACAGAATCGGAAACAGGCTCCAGGCTCCGAGCCATCAGCCCAGAGCCTGACGCGGGGCTCGAACTCACAGACCGCGAGATCGTGACCTGGCTGAAGTCGGACGCTTAACCGACTGCACCACCCAGGCACCCCTTGTTTATCTTTTCAAAAAACCAACTCTTGGTTTCGTTGATCTGCTCTACAGTTTTTTTTAGATTCTATATTGTTTATTTCTGCTCTGATCTTTCTTATTTCTCCTCTTCTGCTGGGTTTAGGCTGCCTTTGCTGTTCTGCTTCTATTTCCTTTAGGTGTGCTGTTAGATTTTGTATTTGGGATTTCTCTTGTTTCTGGAGATAGGCCTGGATCGCAACGTATTTTCCTCTCAGGACTGCCTTCGCTGCATCCCAAAGCGTTTGGATTGTTGTATTTTCTTTTTCGTTTGTTTCCGTATATTTGTCAATTTCTTCTCTAATTGCCTGGTCGACCCACTCATTCTTTAGTAGGGTGTTCTTTAACCTCCATGCTTTGGGAGGTTTTCCAGACTTTTTCCTGTGGTTCATTTCAAGCTTCATAGCCTTGTGGTCTGACAGCATGCATGGTACAATTTCAATTCTTGTATACTTATGAAGGGCTGTTTTGTGACCCAGTATATGACGTATCTTGGAGAAAGTTCCATGTGCACTCGAGAAGAAAGTATATTCTGTTGCTTTGGGATGCAGAGTTCTAAATAGATGTGTCAAGTCCATCTGATCCAATGTATCGTTCAGGGCCCTTGTTTCTTTATTGACCGTGTGTCTAGATGATCTATCCATTTCTGTAAGTGGAGTGTTAAAGTCCCCTGCAATGACCACATTCTTATCAATAAGGTTGCTCATGTTTATGAGGAATTGTTTTCTATATTTGGGGGCTCCTGTATTCGGCGCATAGACATTTATAATTGTTAGCTCTTCCTGATGGATAGGCCCTGTAATTATTATAAAATGCCCTTCTTCATCTCTTGTTACAGCCTTTGATTGAAAGTCTAGTTTGTCTGATATAAGTATGGCTACTCCAGCTTTCTTTTGGCTTCCAGTAGCATGATAAATAGTTCTCCATCCCCTCACTCTCAATCTAAAGGTGTCCTCAGGGCTAAAATGAGTCTCTTGTAGACAGCACATAGATGGGTCTTGGTTTTTTATCCATTCTGATACCCTGTGTCTTTTGGTTGGCGCATTTGGTCCATTTACATTCAGTGTTATTATAGAAAGATATGGGTTTAGAGTCCTTATGATGTCTGTATGTGTACAGTGTAGCCCCCCCAAAAAGGGCTTCTGTGTTGGTGCACCCGAATCATCTGCAGAGACACAACCACCCACCCTTGTTGAGCCCTTTTGTGACTCTGCACCATTGTGGTCGCCAGGCTCTGGCTGCTGTGCTCCTCGGAGACGGTGGTGGAGGCACATCTGAGAAGAGTGTATCTGGATGAGTGAAGGGGTTAGGAGGAAATGTCGCTTACTTGCGCACTGTGCTTCCGGAAAGGCCTTTTCCGGAGAGGTCGCTCGGGAGCTGAGGCTGACCGAGCACTCTCCCAGCAGTCTGACTCCGAGGCCAAAGGCCGGGGTCAAGGAGGAGCTTGGCTTTGTTGTGAGCGATGGAAGCGGAAGCGGAGCCAGGTGAGGCACCGGGCAGCTGGTGTTGGGACAGAACCTACCCCGTAAGGAGTTGGGTTTTCAGATAAGGGCCTGGGGTCGTTGTGTCCTCAGGGGGCAGGACCGGCATGATGTTGTTGAATTTTTTGAAAGCTGGTGCTGGTTCTGTGTGGATAGTGGGTTGGGGGAGGAGACAAGAATGGATGCAGTGTGGACGTCATTGGGTAGAGTGGCTCCTTCTATCGTGTGGGTTGAGCTCTAAGATTCGTGCTTTAGGCAACAGGTACAAGCCCCTCACATCACCCATCACATAAAGCACAGGACAGTGTGCGTCTTTATATCCTTTACAGAACTACGTAATGTGTAAAAGCAGCGTGTGTAATATTTACGTGTGTGGGTACAAGGCGTACACTAAAGCATTCACCTGTTCTGGAGAGCGTGGCAGGCACTGTACTAGGTGCTGAACGCTATGTGCTGCAGTTACCTCGCCCAGAGACGTATGTGGTTTTACGGAGAGCAATAGAAGGGCATGGGAGTGTGTGGTTCGGTGGAATAGGAGGAACGTGTGCACAGTGCGGCCGCAGGATGGCCGTTTTGTCCCATGGGTCGGCGTGGGTCAGACTCGGGGAGGCGGTTTTCCTTGGGAGGTTCGGCTGCCCTGTGTTCATGCACCCCACTCTGTCTCCCGGACGCCTTTCCAAGCACCTCGTAGTGAAGCTCCATCTGGGCGGACTGTGGGCTCTTGAGCTCCACACGGGCCACCACCCTCCTCCCCACACCTGTGCCTCCTCCTGGGAACAGAGCAGCTTGCTCCCTGGTCCGGTGGTCAGAAGCCAGGGAGATGGCTTTGCCTCTTTCCTGCTCTTCCCTCTCCCTGCTGGTCCGTGGGTCCTGTGGCGTGGAGCTTGCCTGTCTCAGAAGCCATCTGTGAGGTCTCTGGAGATCTGTACCCTGTCATCACTTGGGTGGACTCGGGGAGGGCCCGAGTCCTGCGGTCTTCCCTGCGCCGGCCCCACTCACCTCGCAGCAGCTTGGCTGTGGGGCGGGGGGCGCTTCCTGCTGTGCAGAGATGCTGGCGTCCTGCCCCATCCGTGTACAATACGCCTCGCTCTCTGAGAAGACGGCCTTTCTTTCTGAATCTGTGTCCTGCCTGCTGGCCCTTAGTGCCGGGTGTTGCCGAGCAACTTGGTCACTGACTCCTTTGGGGAAACACGTATGCCTTGTGTACGAGGACCGTCTAAACTTCTCCTTTTCTGCTCCTAGGTTGCTCAGTCAGTTAAGCGGCTGACTTTGGCCCCGTCATGAACTTTTTCTTGGCGAGGTAACCCCCGAGACGGGCTCTGAGCTGACAGCCCAGAGCCTGGAGTCTGCTTTCAATTCCTTGTCTCCCTCTCACTCTGCCCGTCCCCTGCTGCTCTCCGTCTCTAAGAAATAAAGAATGACATTAAAAAATTAAAACAGAAAATCTATTTCTAGTTTACTCTTTTCTGTTGTTCACAAAGGTCGTGCTTGCTTCGTTCTTCCCCAAGGATGAGTAGAGCTGACCGTGGAACAACTTGGTGTTCGGGGTTCCACCCTGCCCACGATTGAAAATCCGTGTATAACGTTTGGTCCCCAGAACACTTAACTGTTCAAACTCTCCTGTTGTCCAGTAACCTGAGTAGAAACAAAAACAGTGCATTAGCACCTGTGTCTTGTATGTGTTCTATACTCTATTCCTCGAGTCAAGTAATCGAGAGAAACAGTTTTACGTCACAGGGAAATAGGTGCACAGCTCTGCGCTGTATTGATCCCTAAGTGTATTCTCCGTTTGTTTCTAGAATGAATTGTCTATCAGAACCCACATCAGTGCTGCCTCAGGTGACACACTACGCTGTTGTTACGTGTATCATTAGCACTATGCGTCCGGAATGGGAGGAATTGGAAAGATTCCTGTGTATTCACGGATGTCACAATTCATGCGTTACCAGTGAAGGGTGAATGCTTCATGATGGCCTGGTGTAATCAGTACGATTGCTTCGTCATGGCCTAGGAGATACACGGGGGAATGAATGGTTACAAAGCTTTGCTAGCCTGCAGTTTTACAGCCCTATTCCTAATACAGCCTGGACACATTGTTACATTACAAAGACAGCCTGTGATAGTAGGCTGAGAGGCATCTTCTCTGGGCGGGGACAGAGAGAGGCCTGCCAGAAGGAAATGTCATGTTTGGAAAGCCAGGTTATGGAACAACACGTTATTCGTTTTCTGTCAGATCTTACTGCCCTTATGCCCGTGTGAGGATAGGCTGTCCGAGTGCACACAGTTCTCGCACACGATGTTCCTCCTGATGAACGCTTAGGTGGTGGTGACACACATGCGCCCCGGGCGGCCTGGCTGCATGCTCCCTCGATTTTCACGCACAGACGTGTGCATGGCAGGCGAAGTGGTTCACTGAGCACCTTGGTGAGGATTTGCTGTCTGGAAAGTGGGGGTGGGTCCTCACAAATGTGCTGATATGCAGACCTGCATGGGGTGGGGGGGACCCGCTAGCTGGGGCAGGCTTGGGCCTTGGGGCCCGGCGATACGTATGGGGGTGGAGGCGGGCACTGTCTGTGCAGCTTTCCAGAAGGGCCTTTCTGTTCCTGGCCAATGTTTCCGTAGACGGCTGGCTGGCTTTAGTCCCAGCGCCCTTGTCGTGGAAGGGTCCATGTGGGAAAGGAGCCGAGACTCTGCCGGATCACTCCTGGTGGCAGCGTGCTTTCCAGCGATGACACTTCCATGCCGCCTTCCTCGCCCTCCGTCTGCTTCGCCAGATCTCCTCTCTGTGCTGTCTTCTTCTGTGACCTCCTCTGGGCTTTTCTCTGTGCGCGTGACCTTCTGTAGGATACGCCTTTTGAATCCCTGCATCCCCCAACTCTTTTTCTTTTTCTTTTTGCCATATGCACAGTCTCATTCATGAGTTTCCTGATTGGCTGTGTCATAGGTCCTGGAAATCACGCACGTCGTATGGACAGTCATCTCTAGCAGGGATTTCTTGATTGTGTTGGGCTTGATGGTTTTCCCAGAGTGTTTTGTAACGTCCCTTGGCATCTTCCTGACTTTCATAATGTTCCCTCTGTGGCGGTTCTCTTTGGTAGCATTGACTGTCCTTCTTGTAAAGTGCCTGTGTCATGAGCCTCACAGATCCTCGTGGCCCCTGGTCCGCAGGCTGACTGAGACCCGCTGCGCTCCGGAGCGAGTGAGCCGCCAAGACACGATTGGTGGTGACCCGTGGGGTTCTGGGTGGCCAGGACTTTGTCCGATGTCAGAAGAACTTTGGAGGACAGTCCCTTGCTTTCAGCGTGCTTCCTGAGTTGAGGGACAGAGCCGGGATGGAACTGGTCCGGGGCAAGGGCTCTGGCTGTGCAGCCAGACCACTGGCCACTGGGACTTGTTGCCTTCAGGACCCTGGGGTGAGCTTCCTGCACAGGGCCAGCCGCCCTGATCACACCCCCGCCTGTATCCGCTCGGTCGGTAGCTGCTTCACCCCTTCCCACCCAACATCTTGGTGCTCACTTGTCTTTCTCGTGAATAAATGTCGTTTGTGGCATTTTCCCCCCGACGGGGCACCTCCTTCTGCACGAAAAACCTGTGCAGGCAGCCATGGTCTCCTCAACTGATTTTCTTGGGTTTTCACTTTTTGTGTTGGAGAGGTCGACATGCGGTGGATGGTAGTTCCTTCTTCTCTGCAATCTTCTCTGGGGCGTCTGGGAAACCGTGTGCTTCCTCTTCGTGGTAGAAGCTGCTTCTCCTATCGTCTGGACCATTTTAAAAGCCAAACCCCTTTCTAAAAGCACCAAGCTATCCTGTGCCTGCAGTGAAATGTGCCAGTTTTCGATCCTTCCCTTCCTTCTGCCTTACGTCGTGATGTCAGGTCTTCACTTGTCTTGCAGTTTGAGTTGAGTCTGCAGGTGTGCCCGTCTCACAGCAGTCCTACATCCACAGAGATGCCACATCTTCCACGCGAGACACAAAGATGTCTCACAAATAGCACCAGGTTTTTGCATGGGCTGGGGTAGCTGCAACGAGAGCTTCGAGAATTTCCCTTTCTTTGTGCCTCCGTGGTCCTCACGCTGGCCGGCTGGCAGCTGCAGCTGTGGACCTCGGTACATGTCAGGCCATTCAGCCTTTTCTTGTCATACCACGAGTCTTCTCTGCATCGCGGGAGCACGTCCAGCATCCCTGGGGACACTTCAAACGGGTCCCAGGCTGTAATTCAGGTTCATGGTATTGCCCTTAACACGGCGAAAATGACGCAGGAACCCTGAGAAATCACTTTTCCTGTGGTGCTTGATTTACTGGAGAAAGGAAGTGCTTACCAAGAGCCGAGTAGCAGATTTGTGGATTCGTGCAACACTTGAGGGGACCTCAATAGCAACAGGAGGTGGTGCACACTTCCCCCAGAGGACAGCGTCTGCTACAGCTCGTGTGATGCGGTTAGGACTTAATCCTGCGTCTCCACGTTTGTTTGCCTTTCTCTTGACTGCAAATGGCACCATGTAGGTACGGTCAGTTTCTGTGTGCAAGATGATACGTTTTATCTTGTGAGAGTAGGTTTGTGTATGTTTTCCCGATAGGAAATGCTCTCATAGCCTACTATCTGCGTATATTTCATGCACTCCTGGCCTCCCTTTTACTTACTAGTTTTGATACTTCGTAGCTGCTCAGCTCATCTGCCAGTCTTGCCAAACGTCACACATCTCCAGAAAAGTTTCCAATGTATTTATTGGAACAAAAATCCCCACATAGAAATGGGCCTGCACAGTCCTACATCAAGGATCAGATAGGCTTCTGTGGGTTCACCTTGTCAAGTCAGATTGCAAGGAACGTGGTCAGTTCTGTGGTAACATTCCCGTTGATTTGGAAAGGGCTGATTTATGAAGGAACTTGAAGTATGTCACCAGTTTGTACTTGGATTTTCTAGAATTGCTGAAATCAACCACTCTCTCTTTGGAATGTCAGTTGATAAGTAAACCTTATCCCCTCATTTGTCCTACAGAGACAAAAGCTCTGGGGCGCCTGGGTGTCTCAGGGCGTTAAGCGTCTGACTCTTGGTTTCAGCTCAGGTCATGATGTCATGGTTCACGGATTGAGCCCTGTACCGGGCTCTGCGCTCGACTGACTGCAGAGTGTGCGTCCACCTCCTTGGAGCCCACCTGTACGCCATGTCCTGGTCGGGCGCCCAGTATTGGCGAGAGAGAAGCCCCACGCGGGGTGGTGGGCCCTGGCATCACTCTCCTCAGAAACCCTTCCTCCCTAAGATTTCCTGCTTGACTAAGGAAAGAAGTCGTAAACTCGCCCTTTCGCCAAGAGTCCTACCATCCTTTGTGAAAAGTCCATTGGGTATGGTTGAGTCTGATTGAGCCAGGTGTTCAGGCTAAGACAGCAGCTTTTGAGTACCGTCAGCCTTTCCCCACTGCCGCTCCACAAGCCTGCTTGCCAGACGAGGCCAGAGGCCGGGGACGGGCAGGAGGCTTCTCGGCCTGTTGCTCCCGAGTCAGCAGAGTTCCTGAGTCCTAGACCTGCCAGGCACCTGAAAATGTCTGTCCCCTTGAGTGTCGGTCCCTCCGAAAATCCCCGGGACTCCTGTGGGTGGTGAGGAGGGGACTGGTGTGTGTGATGCTACTTGAGGGTGGTGGGTGCTGGGACTCTGGAGGGCCACGGAGGCCTGGTGTGCTCTGGTAAAGACCCCCTGTGTCTCTCCACTTTTGTCCCCTCGCCGACCCCAGGAGTGTGCAGCTCTCGCTGCAGAGCTCCACACCTGCAGGGAGCAGCTCGTGCAGAGAGAGGAGGAGATCGCCAACCTGAAGGCGGAGAGAAACAACACCAGGGTCAGTAGGCGCACTGCCAGTGTCTTTAAACACAGGACACCATTCGCTCCCCTTGTCCACGTGTCCCCGTGGAGTTGGCCGGGACCTATTGTTCTCAAACCTTGTTTGATCCGTGAGGAGGAGTAAGGCTATTTTAACACATTCGAGGGGGTGGCTCCCTACCTGGGAACTGAATTGAAGGGATTCAGACTTGGTTTTGCATTTGGTGACCTTGAGGCCCGGAATTGAAGGTGTTCTTGAAACACGGTTTTCCTTTTGCCTCTCCCGCCAGCTGCTGCTGGAACATTTGGAGTTGCTCGTCTCCAGGCACGAGAGAGCTCTTCAAAAAACAGTCATACGGCGACAGGCGAAGCCTCCGGCCGGCGTGTCCAGTGAGGCGGAGGTGCTCAAGGTGCTCAACTCCATATTGGAGAAGGACAAGACCGAGGCTGAAACGGTGTGCCTAGCCACGGCGGTCCTCAATTTGTGCACATGCTGTGTGTTGTGGGCACACTTTGTGTGTTTGTGTGACTGGAGTTTCCTTTTCATCTTCTCGAATTCTTGTAAGAAGACAGGTCTGTATGGTCAAAAAGCAGTAGTTGGTGGCAATGTTGTGTGTATCGATTGGCTAGTACAAATTGCATAATGTAATTTCTTTCGGGGAAGATTTGTCTCCCATGTAAAATTGAAAGCGGTTAACAGGCAAGTTTGTGAACAGGAGCATCCGTGAAAACCCTTCCCAGCATTCTGTCATGTTATTTGAGGCGAAGGGGATCTTAGGGTAACTGTATAGTAAGGACTAACGAAACACCTCTGTGTACAAACTCAATCCCTTTGTTTTTCCAGGTAAGAGAGCAGTTACGTGTGGCACTGGAGGGGTGTAGTTTCGTAGAAGAAGAATTAGGGGCCACACGCAGAGTTCAGCTCCAGACCTCATCCCAGGATTTGGTTGGAGGGGGTTTCCTTTTTATCCATTGTTTTTAAAACAACATATGAAGACTAGCAGTGGGGGCCCTCACACGTTGCTTCCCTTTCTGAGTTTCAAAGGTGCAGAGCCAGATGAAAGAGCTCCTGGCTACCCTGTGCACTCTCGTGGCCAAGCTGGAAGAGGACCTGGACGTCTCCAGGAAAGACCTCATCCTTTCGGAAGCAATGAACACCATATTACAAAGAGATGTCCGTGAAGTGAGTGTCAGTTGAAGTGGCCACGCCGTCGTCGAGCCAAACGTGGGGTGTTTGGTTCGGCCTTGCCCAGCGTGTCCTTCGTCTCCCACGGGTTTTGAACGTTTGGAGTTTGGTAGAAGTAGCAGCAGAACGGGACGTGACTCCGGGGCCTGGGCGGGCTGCCTCCCCGTCTGCGTGGTGGCATCTGTCCTCCCTGGGCTCTCCCCTGCAGAGGCCTGGCGGGCAGGCGGCGGAGTGGCCTCGGGTGTGGAGTGTGGGCCACCTGAGCTCGGCCCATGCCGTGCTCTCGGTCCGTTTTGGGAACACACTCGGCACGTAGGAACCAGCGTGGTGCTGCCAGGTCGCTTCCGGGGGCACGACCGTGCGAGGGCGGCTCTGCCGAGGGGCCGTCACGGCCGCCTCTGCCGCCCTGCCCTCCTCCCGGGGGTTCCGTGCTCCTGGTCGTGGCGGTCAGAGTGAGCGAGGGGCAGCCCGCTGGTCCCGGTGTAAGGTCATGGAGGAGTGCGGCCGCTTCTGCACGTGTGGTCGTCGATGGGAATCTGATCATTGTCACAGAAACTAGTAAGGGTAGGATGGTTTCTCTGTGCCTCCTCCTGTCACTGTGAGCTGCCCTTTGCAGACAGTCCCCGCACACCCCACCCCCAGCCCGGCAGTGCCACCTCGGGAAGACCCTGTCAGACCCTCGAGGGTGTACGTGCACGAGCAGTCTGTTTAGTACCTTAGTGTGGGTGAGGTCGTGTCAGAATTTAAAACAAAAGTATTTGCAGAAATTATATAACCCGTTCAGTGAAGTTGTTGTTTGGCAAAGGTGGGGAGAGACCCCTCAGCAGAGTTCAATATGCAGAGAATTCAGAAAATCATTTCTTAGGACTCATCACTTTCACTCTTGAGCCTGCTGACATAAATTGCTTAGTAAACACGGAGGGCTGGAGGAGGAATCCTTCGGGTGGTGGACAAGAAACGCAGGGCAGGACGTCCTGGTTCCATTTGCAGTGTCAGATAGCATGGGATACAATGTTGTTACAGGGTTAGGCTATAGAAGATGACTTCCAGTTATATGAAAGGTGGAGTTTGGCTTCCATTTGTTAACCCTGCTGCTTCAACTTTGTGGTCATTGGATGAGATTTCATCCACCTTTTCCCCGGAAAAAGGATGGTTGTCTCATGGTGTGTGCCTCCAGAGGCAAGTCGCTGTTGTGTGCAAAGCTCAACGGTGTCCGGAGGCAACCGAGGTTGTGACTTCCGGGAGGCTCTATTATCCGTTTGTCTTTGAACACATGGGAAAGAATAAGCCTGGGTAACTGGTCAGAATCCCGAGCAGCCTCCGCACTGTCGGCACAGAGCCTGACGCGGGGCGCCAACTCACAAAGCGACACCGGCTGAGCCACCCAGGTGCCCCGAGGATGCTACTTTTCTGTTTGTTTGGAAAATGAGGACTTCGCCCGGTTTTTGTGTCTGGAGTGTGTTAATGTGGCGTACGCTGATTCTTTCCCTGTTTTCCCTCTGAAATACCTGCTGTAGGCCACGGCCCAGAAGGAAGACATGCAAGAGAGGATCACTACCCTTGAGAAGCGCTGCCTCAGGGCACAGCAGGAAGCCACCTCTCTGCACGACCTCAAGGATAAACTTGAAAACGAGATCGCAAAGAAGGACTCTCTGCATCGACAGGTCGTTGGTTTCGTTGAACTTCATTCCACTTTTATTAATTATTTTTGAGAGAGGGAGCCAGAGTGAGAGAGAGAGAGCGAGCGAGCATGAGCAGTGGAGGGCCAGAGAGGGAGAGAGGGAGACACAGAATCCAAAGCAGGCTCCAGGCTCTGAGCTGTCAGCACAGAGCACGAGGCGGGGTTGACCCCATGAGCTATGAGATCATGACCTGAGCCGAAGGTGGACGCTTAACCGACTGAGCCACCTCGGCTTCCCTAAAAGTCCTTTAACAAAAAATCTCGTGTCTATGTTTTCCACGTTGAAGTTTTCCGCGTTTTTGGTCAAGAGGGAGAGTGTTTTTGTTGAATAATGGTACACTTCCAAAAAGAACTCAACTGGCATCAGGCATGCTCTCAGAAGCTCTGTGCTGGCTGATGTGCCCACCTCAGAATGTCCTATGTAGCGAGCCCTCGGACCACAGTATAAATATGTTTACGAAGGGTTAGGACCGAACCCTTCTCTCCTTAACTGGTCAGGAAGCACGAGCAAGCTCCTCCAGAAGATGGGTTTTCTTTAATGTGTGGGAACTTTGTTGAAGATACTGAAGAAGAGCAAAGAGTTGGGCAAGACATGTTTTGCGTAGTGAAACGAGGACCAAGGCAGTGGGTGACTCCTTGCAGAAAGGAAAGGGTTACTCTGAAGCACCTACCAAACTGTTGGCTTCAGTCAGAACTAACAGTAGATCTCTGCATTTAGATTTTGTTTCACTTTATTGAAAATGGAAACGGAGAGAAGACTTGCTACGCTTTGATGCTTTGCCTTCATTTCCTAGACTGAGGCTCAAAACCGCCAGTTGCAAGAGCGCCTGGAGGTGGCGGAGCGGAAGCTGCAGCAGACCCCGAGGAAGGCCAAGTCGCTGCCCGAGGTGGAAGCCGAGCCGGCCCAGAGGGTGGCCACCCTCTGCAAGGTGGGGCCCCCGTTTCCTTCTGGGTCCCATGGTGGGAATGTCATTTTCATGGCGGTCCGTTCTTGTATCTCATCTCTCACCGGTAACGTCGGCGTGCCAAATTCCACGAACCGGCTGAGATCTGGTTTCGGTGCTACTTTGTCTGAGATTGGAATGCTTTTCAAACGGCAGGCATCATCCCCAGTTTTGTTCCCTCCGGTTTTGTCCGACGTGTGCTGTTTGCCGTTGGTTGCATCCAAGACTCACTGCTTTTCAGAGTTAAGTCAGCGACTCAAAGCTCAAGATAGTAGCCTTGGGTAAGAGAAGGACAGGGGTGCCTGGCTGGCTCAGTCAGTGGAGCTTGGGACTCTTGATCTCAGGGTCATGAGTCTGAGCTCCCCGTTGGGTGTAGAGCTTACCGAAGGAAAAAAAAAACAAAAAAAGCATAGAATTTTTCCGAGAAATGAGAAAATCCTATCCTCTTTTAAACAGAATCGTTTTTATGTGAAACATTCTTAAATGTTCATTTATTTTGAGACAGACAGAGAGAGCGAGCATGGGCACATACATGAGCAGGGGAGGGGCAGAAAGAAGGAGATAGAATGCCATGTAGGCTCCATGCTATCAGCACCGAGCCTGACACAGGGCTCGAACGCCCAAACCTTGAGGTCATGACCTGAGCTGAAGCCAAGAGTCAGAACCCGACTGACTGCGCCACCCAGACACCCCTGTAAGAAATAAATCTTTAAGGAATTCCCTCGGAGGTTCCACAAATAGAGTCGAGGAACGTGCCCGACACAGTCCCTGCCCTCCCAGTTCTCACAGCCCTCACCACCCACAGAGGAAGGCAGCAGTTGAAGAGGGAGTTTCCAGATATGATGTGGTCGGTGCTGGGATCGAGTGATGCACACAGGACTAGGGAGCCCGTGACTGGGCAGCCAGTCCATCCTTCCAGAACCTGGGCTGAGGGAACCTGTAGCAGGGAGCCTGTCGGTGCTTCTGTGTCACCGGTTCGAGTGCAGTGAGGGTCCCAGTGGGAAGGGGGTGGGGTCGTCACGGGATAATGACCCTCAAGGCTGCCATCAAGTCGGGCAGGCGGCATTGGGCGCCCACAGGCCCAGGCTCCAACAGAGCCTCTCCTCCTTGGTGATCTGCATGTCAAGTCTCCGTTTCTTTTCTCGCCTGTCCTGTCTCCTGTTCCTGGTCAGCCGTGTAGCCCGACCCTTTGTCTTTGGACACTCTGCTGCTGAGGAAGCTAAATTGTTGGAAGTAACTTCCCAGCTTAGGAAGGCAGCACGCCTGTTTGCTCTTTCCGCTTGCTGCTTCCTCCTGTCCGTGCTGAGTGGACAGGGGTGTCTCCCGGGGGACGAGGCACCGTCCAAGGATCCGGGACCCGGGGTGGGGACGAGACCATTGCCTACCCCCGGTCACCAGCATGGAAGCCCACTGCTTCCCACTGGCAGGCATGAGGCCTGTAGGGACTGTGAGCAGGCAGAAGGCCGCTCACAGCATGTCGTGCGTAGGCACAGCGTGTGGTGTGGGGCAGCCAGCTCTTCTGACCCCGCTGTCGCCCACAGGCCGAGCAGAGGCGTGGCAACATCGAGGAAAGGCTGCGCCAGATGGAGGCCCAGCTGGAGGAAAAGAACCAAGAACTGCAGCGGGTACGTGTCCGAGCGGAGCAGCCGCGCACCTGGCAGTGGTTGAGGATGAGGCGCAGGCTGGGGGTGTGGGGGTAGGGAGTGGTCCCTTGTTGCCCACTTCTCCCCATGTGGACGCCAGGCCCCTTCTCGATCCCGTCAGGGGTACCGTGGACTCTTGTGCGAGTTGGATGCTAGTGAACACTCCTAGCCTGTGGACAATGTTCTCTGGACGCTGGGGCCCCGTAGGCAGTGCCGCCTAGGGGTGGAGGCACCCGCACAGCCCACCGTGCCCACCAGCTCATTAGCAGCTACTCACGGTTGACGCGGGACCTCGTGGGTGTCCCTTGGCCAAAGCGGAGGTACCGGCCTGGGGTAGGGCAGCCTAGAGGAGGGGTCTCCTTCCTTAGGACATGACACTGAGGTCCTGAAATCAGGTCACGGGCCTGACCTTGGTCCCCACATCCTGAATTTCTACTTGAGGTGTAAAGGCACAGGTCGGGGTAGATGTTCCTAAGAAGAGGAATAGCGTGATCGAGCCTTGACGAAAGGGAGGCCCGTGTCCCTTGAATCCCCTGAGAATTTTCCCTGCGGGAGCTGGTCGGACGTCAACATGAAACACCCAGGAGACAGACCAGGCAGCAGCCTCCCCACCTTGGGACGTCCATCCAAGGCCATCAGGTTTTGTTTTCACCAGAAAACTCAAAACACTCACCCTTAACTTACACCAGAAACTCGTGTGCTTGGCCCTCGGGGTCAGAGAATCAAACATGAGTTTCCGCGGAGTGAGGCTTCTGATGCCAGCGTGACGGCTCGTGTCGGCCGACCCCAGCCTGCCATGACACATGCACACAAGCGAGCACAACCAGACGCTAGCCTCTTGGGCCGAGAATTCGACCTCACCTACTTAGAGAAGCACTTCATTGCCTTTAGGACTGTATGGTAGTTTGGAGGGACAGGTGTTGAGATAAGGATTCTATTATAACTGAGACAATTCCAAGGACACTTTTAAGCTGCTTTGCTGGAAAAATACTTGGGTGCTGATCCCTTCTTGTGGGGTGGCCAGGGTCTTTTCCAAGTGATGGCCGTTGCTGCGTGTGAGGTGTGGTGGTCGTGCTTTCTGTTGCCTGCTCCCAAGGAAAGAGGTGCCAGCAGGTGTGGCTTAGAGATGAGGAAGCCCGAGCCTGGAGGGACTGTCCATTGCCTAGCCTGCGGGTGTGTCCTGTGGGCTCTTCCTCTTCCCTGGGCCCCCCGACTGCAGGGCACATGTGTACTCCGTACCCCACGGCCCTCCGCCCGGCAGGAGCCCCTGAATCCTGCCGGCCTGTCCTCGCCGCTTCTGTTTTGGGTTAATTCAGGATATGCGGTAGAAACAAGTTTTTAAACCATACGATCGATGAGAGTTCTATAAAACACAGACCCGTGAACCTTGCGGTTACGTTCGGAAATTACTTGAGGTAAATACAAGTTTCCATTACAAAACGTTCAGGAGATGTGTGAATTTCACGAAAAACAGGTGAAAGTCTTTCTCACCACTGAATCTTTCCCAAAGTGGATTTTTTTTTTAATCTTTCGGTTTTGTCAATGGATTCATTTCTTTCCCCCTGAGGCCAGATCCGAGCTTCTGTTTCCGCCCCGGAATATTCCTCCTCCCGTGTGTAGATGAGCTGATCCCCTTAAGAATATGCTCTTTCCTGCATGTGCATCTGCCTCCTGAGCCCATCTGAGAGCTAATAATGAGGACATTCGTGAGGGCCCATGCGTGTTTTGTTTCCCAGAAACAAAGGGACCTGCTAAGTGATGACCCCTGGGAAGCAGGTTCCTGCGTTTCTGTGCCCCGCTAGGTCGGTGCTGGCAGTGACGCACAAGCACGCCAAAGAGTGCCGTGGGAAGGGGCAGCCGAGGACGGCGTGCGTGTGGGTCACACCGCTGGTCATTCGCACGCCTGAGCCGGTGTTCGCACTTTGGCTTGAAGCCTGCGTCTTCTCTTTCAGGTAAGGCAGAGAGAAAAACTGAAAGACGAGACTAATCAATGTCTCTCAGACACTATCGACCAACTCCTTGACGACTCGGACCAGCGTCTGAAGCGTCATCTGAAAGAAAGAATGGCTGCCGTGGAAGATAAGGTAGGACATGAGAGACAGCGGCTGAGTGCCCCCGTCCTCACAGAGGAGACGCTCACGTTGTGATCCTGAGGAGCAGCGTGGAGCAGAGGCTAACAGCCACTGTAGAAAGTAGAAATGATTCTTTCACGCGGAAAAACTGCAGGCTGTTAGCCACTGTCTGCGTTAAGTTCCCAGTGTCCTGTCCCTGCCCGACGTATGTGTGCGGGAAGGTGCGTCTCACTGTCTAGAAGAGGAGTATGGTCTGGGGAGAGCCCGAGAGGAAGTATTTTAGGCTTTTACTAACTGAGACGTAAGGAGTAAGCTAGCTTCATGCTAATCAAAGATGGGCACAGAACCAGCCATAGGCAGTATATAACTAAGGGGAGGGGCCGTGTGCCGATAACCCTTTGTTGCTAGGACCCGGCGGTGGCTGGATGTGGTCGGCAGGCCCTCGTTTGCCACCCCTGTGCTGGAACCTTCGGCCTGGTTCTTGTCTGGGGAGCTAATTTCTACCTCTTTTGTCCAGACGGACCGCTAGGAGTGCGCAGTTGTGTCAAGCACTTAACCAGCTGAAAACAGAGTTTCTCCTGTTCCATCTCCTGCCTTCCCTCTTTTCATCTGGGTTGGAAAGAGTCTAAGGCTGGACTCTTACACCATCATAACGGATACACTTGAGGTGTAACGGGAGGGAAGCAGTATCATAGGATCTCTGTGAGAGAAGCTCTGGTGGTGACAGTTGGACGCGGACCTGATACTACCGGTTCTGGTTACACCTGTGTCCCTGTAGATGAGCCCAGAATCTTCCCTCAGATTGGCACTTGCAGACACCAGTGAGCAATGCTAATTACACGGCACACTTGTTTTGGGTAAAACCCATCATGAGGTGCGTTATTATACCCCACGTGAGGTTCTACCTTGATCACTGGGGCCAGCCTTTCGGTAGAATAGTTGTATGTGAGATTGGAAGTATATGTACGAAACTTAGGTCAGGTTTCCCAAGTGACTGAGGCATCACAGACCCTAAAAGCTAGTACAAACCAGTGTACCTGCTGCAAGTAAACTTAGGAACCTGTCACACTTACAGTCAGACGGTGATCCGTGAAGAAATTGCACATGGACAAAGTATGAGTAAAGGCTGTTACTGCAGTTTCACAGACAGCATTTCACTCTGTGGTCATGTGACCCTGTTCGTTGGTATGGCCATCCGCTCCATGCCTTGTCTGTGGCGCTGCGTTATCGTAAAGAGAAACGTAGGCATGCTCTAGCATGTGGAACGTTTGAAAGAATCAACACTAAAGGACTGTCAGTACCTTTCTCAGAAGTCTCTGTTAGGAGAAGTTGGCAATCTGAAACCAGTTAGAAGAAACGCAACGTGAGAAGGTATTTCCATCTCTCACTCATTCAGTGATCGGTTGAGACTGGAAAGGAGCAGGTGTCCTGTGGGGCTCACACTTCCTCCAAGGCGAGCCACCAATGTGCTTTCGAGCGGCCCCACGCTCGCAAGTCTGAATAGCACGCATGTGGCGGACTTGGAGCCGAGCAGCCTATGGGGTTCAGATTTCTGAGTCCCTTCGGGGGTTCGCTCGAAAGCTAAAATGTTCGCGTAAACCGTTCGTTGAGTGCAGCGTTGCCCAGCAGGAAGGTAACAGGTGACACGGGCGTCATCCCAAGGGTTCTCGCGGCTGCATTTGAAATGGTCAAACAGACGGGTGATGTTAGTTTTCATGTAGCCCGATGCAGGCAACATGTTATTGTGTCATGTAAATAGTGTAGACGTGAAGGAGCTACTCTACAATGTTTTTCCACATTCAGCCCTTGCAACCCACGGGGCGTCTCACAGTTCCATCCCCTGTGGTCGGGACCAGCCCCATTTTGGGCGCTCAGTTAGCCACGTGCGGCGGTGTCTCCGGCCTGGGACGGCACTGCCCCTGGGGTAGTTGTGTGACCGAAGCTCCTCGTCGGTTTTGCTCCCTGGGGCTGCGTGTGCAGACGTGAGGCTGGGCTGCAGAGGGTCCACGACGGAGCACGTGCCTATTGCACAGAAGGGCTATTCCCCCACCGCCCAGAAAGTCCTGCTCCTCTCTACATAATTAGGAAGAAGTCCCAGTGGCTCGGTGTTTCTCCTCTGTAACCTTGCTATGCCTGAGACCTAACTGTTCAGTAGGGTTTAGGACGTCCACTTGGTGATCCGGGTGTTTACTGGAGGACTCTCGGAGAGAACGGTCTTGGGGTTTGTAACTGCTGAATTTACCCATCGTGGTTATGATGGTCAGCATTTCAGCACACTTGATGCAACTAGTGCTTTCCATTTTTTCTTGAATTCTAATGAACCTACACTGTTGTATCAGTTTCAAGTAGACAGCATACCGTTTCAACAATTGCACACGTAACTCTGTGCTCGTCACCATCGCTGTGGTCACCGTGTGTCACCATACAGGGTCCTTAGGGTATCACGGACCGTATTCCCTGGACTGTGCTTTTCATCCCCGAGACGGCCTTATTTGATATCTGGATGCTGATGCCTCCTAATCACCATCATCTCTTTTGCCCATCGCCCCTACTCTCCTCTCCTCTGGCCACTACCAGTTTGTGCTCTGTGTTGAACGGACTCTTGATGCAAAGAATCGTTAACCTTGCTTGCAACGAGTGTCGTTGTCGTTTGCTGCTTTGCAGGATCGCCTTCTACGGAAGATGGAAGCAGTGAGTGGTATATTAAAGCGGGCAAGACCAAGAGGCTCTTCACTTCACCACGGGTATGACATTTCCCGGTTCACAGATCTGTTTGAGATGCGGCTGGGGGCGGCTTCCCTCTGTCACCAGTATGACCCGAACCAGCTCATGGTTCCAAAGTAGAACCGTGGGTGTGCTATGGTATGACCCGAACCGGATCAGAGTTACACACAATAACCCTGAGTGTGTTGTAGTCTGACGCGATCCATTTTCCAGGTACCAGCTAACTGATGATGGGGCGGGGCTGGGGGGGACACTGCCCTTCACCATGCCTAACATGAACCACCTCACAAACACATACGTTAGCACCTGCTGTGTATCTTCCAGAGGAATCCCTTGGCCGAATGGGCAGAGTGACTGGATGTAGCTCAGGGAGCCGGTAGCTTAGTAGTTGGCAAGAGGGAGAAGTAAAACCTCATTCCAGACGTTAGGTTTGGAATCTCAGGAGACCGGGAGGCATGACAGAGCTCACAGCCATGGGAGGAGGAGTGGAAGTTAGGGGAAGTTCTGTTCGTGTTTGGGTGGGTTTATTTGCGGCCTCCCTCCACCGAGTGTGGCGGTGATGGTGTGGGGCTAGGAGGGGTCCAGCGTGCCAGGTTCGGCCCAGCATCCCTGGAAGCTATGGTCCCTTCCGCAAGGCCAGTGGGGTCACCATGGGAGTGCACACGTGGCCATGGTTGTGAAGGTCACCTTGACATTGGTGGGGTTAGCGCAGTGCTCGCAGTTTCTTATATTTTTGAAAAGACTGGAGAATGACATGTAATCGCCGTAACTCTGTCGGGACGTTGGTGAGTCGCCTGTGAGGGCGCGGGTCAGCCGGCTTGTGAGCTGCGTCCCGCAGACAGTAATTGTCAGCAAGGTATTAAAAGGTTTGCTTGCTTCTTTGTAGGAAATGGGTACCATGTGAGAGTCATTCTGGTGTGACGGTGCCTCGAGTAGCTGACTGGGCCCCCTTAGGTGCAGGGGGCAGGCTCCGGCTCCAAAGGCAGGCCCCCTCAGGCCTCACTGGGGTCTGTGCGGCTGTCGACGGGGGCTGTCGGGAGAGTCGAGGGTGTGCTGCGGCTGTCCTTGTTGAGCCTGCTTGTAGGAGAGAGAAGTCAGTGCAGGTAGAGTCACAAGCGGTGCTCCCTGTCCATGGAACTACTGGTGGCACAGCGAATGTGTGTCCGGAGAGAGAAGCACACGGGAAGATCCGGGCACAGAGCAGCCTCTTGGGTGGCTGACGGAGATCCTGGCCAGCAAGACACCCGTGTGCTGAGTGTCACCGTTCCAGGGCTTGAAGACGGGTATGTGTGAGGAGGCCAAGGGAGCAAACAGTGGATGCGGTGCAGGCCCCTCGAGTGCATGTTGGAGTTCTCAAGGGAAGGGGCTGTGCAGGCCCCTGGAGGGTGGCACCCTGGGGCAGTTGCCATAAGAGGGACGTCCACGCCCGGCACCCGCCTGAGGTGAGCTGGCCAAGGAGAAGGATAGAGAGGATCGCAGTGCTCCGGTGGTTGCGGAGGCATTGGCCGCGGTCACAGGTGGCCTTGTGGTCAGAAGACCCCGGGCAGGAGACCGGCTGAGGAACAGGGTGTGTTTGAAGCCGTCTCACAATGTGGTCTCTCGTGTGGTGGCAGAAGAGAGGCTGGTGGGAGCTGTGTCACCGTGAGCGGCCGGGGGCCGTGGGGACGAGACTGAGAAGGCGGCAGGCAGGCTGGACAGCTGAGCCCTCCTGGCACGACCTCACAGCCACGTCTTCTGTTTGGGTCCTCCTCTAGCAAGATGACACGGTCTGGGTTGCAGAGGAAAAGAAAGGTGACGGACCAACTTCCACACGCAGGCGGGGCAGATGGGAGAGAGCTCTGGGATAGGACTGGATGCAGGGTGGTGGGGTCGGGAGCCAGGGAGCCTGAGATAGGGTGTCAGAGTCAGGGGACACACGCGAACCTCGGAGGAGCCACGGACCATGCCAGGTCACATGCGGGGTGGCGTGTGTGGCTCTCCCCGATTGGCGATGTGTCGGGGCCCCACAGCGGTGAAGCTAGACCACCTGAGCTCAGGTGAGCAGTTGTTCTGGCAATGGGGGGACCAGAGGAGGGGAAGATGGTTGTGGCCAGTGGGCAGTTCTGACTTGGCTGTCTTAGAAACAATCAGTACCCTGAGGCAGCACGTGTCAATGACGTTTCTTGAAAGGCCGCAGAGAAGAGCTTGAAGCACCACAGAGGAGACGCCCTGTCGTGGTGGCTCTGTCTCCAGGCCACAAGGGGTGACGCCGGGGGCCCCCTCTGTAGTTGATGTGAAGCAGATGGGCGTGTTCTGTCTCCCGAGACCATAAGGATTTGTGAAATGGAAGGCAGCCTCTCTTCTTTTCCAGAGAGCAAGGAGCCACTGGACTCCGGTGCAGGGTTCAAGTGTGGAGGGTGAGCCCGTGGCTGAGGCCGGGCACGTGGGCTGGCGGGTGCTCCTTCACAGCTGCTGACCGCTTCGTGCCCAGAGCCTTTGCTGAGGGGAGCAGCTGACAGCCCAATTAAGTGACTCCCCCTAGGGGCTCGGGGCTCCATGGAACTTTTCTGGAGACTTCTATGGCCAAGGGGGACATTTGTCTGTTAGTCTACCTGCACAGAGGCCAGAGACGCTTTTGCCTCGGAAACACCGGGCACACTGCCACCTCCTGTCTACGGGAGGTGCGAGGTGTGGTTCCCGAGGATCCTGCCGCGGATGCCCCTGGGGCGCCCGATACTGGTTGGAGGAGGGAAACCTGGGGTCACCTGGCATCACAGCGAAGGCCTTGGCACACGTGGTCCGATGGCAGGTGAAGGCCAGAGGGACGTACAGGAGTGCTTTCCGGTCAGTTGGGCAGGAGGTGGTGCAGACACGCAGGATGACAGCTTGACTGGGGGCAGGCGCTGCTCCACCTCGGGGACGTCAGGGCCGCGGGGATGCGTTGCACCTGCTGGGCCCGGGAGACCCTGTCTCCACAGGTCCCGGCTAGCGGGCTTGCACTGGAGCCAGGGGCAAGGATGCCTTCCATGGAGACCTTTTTCTGTAACCTCATTTTCCCAATTGACGGGTTCTGGCCTGGCTGACAAAGTCCACTTTTCTTTAGATGACAACCTTGGTGTGTGTGTGCGTGTTTGTTTGATTGTTTCCGTCCGTATTTCAGGCGGACGCACGTCGGCAGCGTCCCAGCTTCCAGGTTCCGTCTGGCGGACAGCCCCACGGATGCCAGCAGCAGCAGCAGCAGCGCGGTGTTGCGGCGCCGCCAGAAAGGCCGTGTGGCCCGTCTGCGACATGAGCCTTCCAAGGCAAGGACCTCCATCCTCTGGGGGCTCTCATGGGACCCACCTGCCTGCTCCAATGTCACCTGCCTTTTCCTCTGTCTGTGAGGCTCTTCTGGAACTAAAGAACCGATAGGCTGCTTTCTCTTTTCAGCTTCCCCCATTCTTCTTTGGCTGCCTTAGAATTTACTTTTGAGAGCTTTTGTTCTCTCTTTGTATAAAGTAGCAATGTGGATTAAGATAGGACCTAGTGTTAAGCACAGCACAATGCAAATTAGTAAGGGTTTGAAACGCTAATGAAGGTGAAGGGAACACGTGTATTCATCCTTAAACAACAAAGAAGTCACCTTTGGAGTTTAAGGACTTTCGTCCTTTGGCTCTTCAGCCGCGTATATTTTTATATATTTGGGTAAGTTTTGAGCACCTGTAGTCATGGAACAAGTTTGGTGCAGACATCGTCCCAGAGCTAGGGTGCAGCATGACTGAAAAACCCAGATGAGGGGCGCCGGGTGGCTCAGTCGGTCAAGCGCCCGACTGCTGATTTCTGCTCATGTCACGATCTCTGGGTTTGTGAGATCGAGCCCCGGAGCCCAGCAGCCCCGCATGGGGCTCTGCGCTGACCGCGCCTAGAGCCTGCTTGGGATTCTCTCTCTCTCCCTCTCTCTGCTCCTCCCCCACTTGAAATAAAACAAAGAAAACAATAAATAGCTAAAAAGTCAGAGGAGAGGCCTGCACCCCTCTGTGTGCACAGTGTAGTGAGGGGAGACCAGCAGCGAACGGGAAGTAAAAGGTGATATGTGTGTTAGTTCTCTATTTCTGTTTGACAGATGATTGAAAAGTCCCTAGATGGGCACCTGTGGATAGCCCCAGAGTCCAAGGGGGGCTCTCTGGGCACTGCCCAGTGTGGCAGTGGAGAGAGAGAGACAGAACTGTGTGACCAAGCGGTCACAAGGGGGAAGGAGCTCAGTGAGCCCGGTGCTCGGGGAAAGGGAGACCGGTGGCCTGGTCATGCTGGGTGGGGCCAGGCAAGGTGGAGGCCGAGGACCACGGCAGTCTGGTCCAGGAGCCCTTGCGCTAAAGCCAACTCACCCGAGTTCCAGAGTCTGTGTAGACACAGTAGGGGCAGCTTTCTGGAGAACTTGAACTCTGGTTGGGAGCAGAGACACAGTGCTAGCTGGAAGGAGACACAAGGTAAAAGTTCTGCGGTTTGTGTTCTGTTATTTTGTTGTTTTGCCCTGGAGGGTCTGTGGTCAGTCGTGGCTGGCTCGTGTTGTTTCTCCTGTACCTTCATTTGTCAGTAGACAGTGGGGTTTTGCCCCAATAGTGATCAATTGTCGTTAGCGTATCACTGTATAGTACAGGTGGATACGGGTATGATCTAGATAATAATTTGTAAACGAAGCGTTTCTTCAAAAGAGATAAGGCACTGACCGTAGATGAACGGAAGCTCGATACAGACAGCACGCTCTGTGGTGCCGACACTCGTGTTCAGGACTCCAGATCTCATGGGCTTACTGAGCACAAGTACTGCCTTCTACACTGAAACTCAGGACTCCTACAACGTGAAGCTGTCACCTGCCCCTCAGCCCGTTTTTATCACGTACCTGCCCAGGGCACCCTCCTGTAACCAGCACGGCGATTCGTGAGAGGTTGTCAATCAAATTCTAGGTCAGGATTTCACATTCACGTCCAGCAGGGCGTTAACAGAGTGGGTTTGTTTGGTGTTACACAAGGTGTTGCGGGAACTTCGGCATCCCCTAGGGTGATACTGTAAAAGTGTAACTTGGTTGTCAACAAGGAGAACAGTTACAGGAAAGTTTAGAATAGGCACCTGTTAGATGTCTTTGTTCTACAAGATGCCGTGTTTTAATAAGTTGTGTATGTTGTGATGGAGTTTTACGTCCCTGAGTGATCATTGGTAGTGTCTCTGGTCAATGTCGAATAACCTATTACGTTCAGATGTGTGGTGGAACAAAGTTCTGCTTCCAGTCGTGGTTGTTTCTAAATCTTCTCTCAATTGTATCCATCCTGCTGTTCTCTTTAAAATATGTTTGCTCGTTTGGTCTTGGAAATGGTAACTTCCAAGTGTGCAGTAAATGTGATTTCTCTTCCTTCCTTTGCATGCCTCTGTCAGCCTAGTGATGTCAGGAAGCATCGGAGAAAGCGAAAGTGCTTAGGAGTGCAACCTAGCTGTGTTTGTCTGTGGTGTGGGGGAGAGTGCCCGTCTCTTCACAGTGAGCACCACAGCTGGGTAAGGACGAGCGGCTGGCGTGTGCGGGGAAGTCCAGGAGCCACTGGGGGCTCGAGCGTGGCGGCCGGTTTCCACGGTACCTGCGACGGCCACCAGAGCTCACCGTTGTCTCTCGTTTGTCTCTTGCTCGCTGCGAACGTTGTTCCGTGAGACCTAGAAGTTTCTAGGAAGAGAAATTACGGAAGCAGTGCCGTAGAGTTTCGATTTCGGGATCACCACTTTTGACAGCCGTAGCCAGCAGCATTCAGAGAGCTCTTAGGGTTCGCCACCTGGTGTGTGCAGTGGTTTAGGATCCTGTGACCTGGCCCTCACAGACATCCCCACGAGCCACAGCTTGTGTGGTTAGCCCATTTCCAGATGTGCAAGCAGAGCCTGAGAGCCCGGGTCCTGTGCATGAGGACACTTTGCAGGGCAAACACTGGCCGCGACACCACTCTGCCACATACCCCACCTTTGCTGGGGCGCCCTTCTCCCATTTACAGTGCCCCTCGCCGGGACAGGACACCTCCTGTGTCCAGAGGACAATGATGTGGGTGTGCCCATTCTCAGGGGAAGCTCCGTGCCTCGGGACGGAACCCTCGACCAGAGAGTCCGCCTCCTAACTGGGATGCCTTGCTCCCTGGACCGTACCCCCATCCCAGACCTTCCCAGCCATGCGCCGACAGGGCCGTGCCTCTGATACAGAGCTGGGCGACAGCTGGGGGAGCCCCTCCGCTGCACAGACGGTGTGTCCGTTCAGTTGAATTCTTGCGTTCAAGTGCCAGTTCGGTCACTGGTTGTTTTGTGACCGGGGTGTCTTCATCACCGTCTTTTTTTCCTGCTTTGCTCTCCTGGTAAGTGAGGACAGCGAAAGGTTCATGGCCCTTGGGGTGTCCACACACTGCCCATCGGTGCACGGTCCTCAGAGAACAGGAGCTCACACCGGCGCCGGGGCACAGAGCACGCCCTGCATTCTGCTGGCTCGTGCTGCCTTTTCCTCTGTAGCAAGACTTTCTCAAGGAACAGAGGGTCGTGTGATGAACACCCAGGCAGGACGGCCTGCTCCCGCAGCTCACTGATGGCTACTTGGAGGGCTCTTTGGAGGTTTTGGGGGATGAAGTCTAGGTGTACGGGCAGTGGGTGTCAGGTCCATGCGGACAGGGCCAGCACGGGCGTTGCACTTCCCAGCCTCGCGGGAGCCTCCCGTTTTGGTTGAGACTGAAATGGCCCATAGGCACAAGTCTGGCAGGACCCAGTGCTGGGCGGGGGCCTGTGCGTGGACTGCGCTGTGACACAGGGGAGGGTGTGCTCCCAGAACCCTCCGTCTCTGCTCACCTCATAGCCTGGTTGCTGGTGTGGCTCCCTGTCCTGTTCCCTTTTGGTGTTTGTCTTCTCCATATCTTTGCTTCCACCTGGGTGTGAAATCTACTTGTGTTGACTGAGTCTGACCCTGTTTGGTTTTATGTGGATAATTTGTAGCCTGTTAAGGTAGCCTTTTGTTGTCTGATGATTGTCAGGAAATCAGGAGAGGAGGCAGGAGTTCTGGAGCTGTTGGTTAAGCTTGTGTCTTCCCTGAGCTCAGCTCCGCTTGGTGCTGACCGCCATGGGTGTCCCGAGCCCCACGCAGCTTCGGAGGTCCTGGTACGAACCCAGTTGGCTGTGCCTGTCTCGCCAGTCCTACACGTGTGTCTCATGAGATCCGGCCCTGCCTCACCACCAGGACCTGTCAAGGGTCATAACGCTGGTGGGTCCGTGGCCCCACGGTCCTTTCCAGGGCCCACAGCCACATAGCCGCAGACCCACAGCCTGTCACAGAAGGAAAAATGGAATCTGAAGGGGTTCATTTGTCGTGACGGCAGCCAAGGGACACTGTGTCTCAACCGTGTCGAGCAGACTGTCTGTAAGCTGCAGATGAGTCCATCAGTTTGTAACATCAACCGAAATGTCCCCGAGAAGCAGAAGTCAGACCCGAGTGTGGGGTCAGGGGGTTGGGTGCCTTGTCACTTTACACACGTCCCCGTAGATTCCAGCCTTGCATCGCTACCAGAAGTGACAGTGGATTAGGCCACAAGCTCCCTCCACTTCCCCCAAACAAAGAGCTTTGGACCATCGTGCGTGGGAGGGCTCCGTGCTCGCCAGGGTTTGCCCTGAATGCCGTCAGGAAACAAACACCTTCCTTCTCAGCTGGCCGTGGTGTACGGTGACATGGTTTGGGTCTCCGCCTCTACCTTCGGTGGCCGGGCTCCTGGTGGGGCGAGGTCCTGGGGAGGGTACACCCCTCGGTGCAGATGGGCTGGGGGTCTCAGTGGGCCCACTGCCTGGACGCGAATCCACCCTTTCGCCTGGCGTTAGGCCGATCCTAGGAAGGCGTTTTGGACGCTGCACAAAGCACAGCTCATAGCTTTTCAAATGAGTTGCTGGCTGTGATTTCAGGGCTGTGTGCTCCTCTGTCTGGGTGCACGGTGAACTCATGTCACTCTCCTCTCCACCCCACAGTTGCTGCCTTTGGAGGAGGAGTCACAAGACAGGGTGACAAGGACACGATGTGTACCATCAGCTCCTTCTTCCCAGAGGTCCCTGAGCTTGGACAGGCTGCAGCAAGGGGCACTGCACAAAGCCAGCCACGAGGACATCAGGGACGCCACAAAGTAAGGGGCACAGGCATCATAGGAGACATGCCTGTGCGCTGGTTTTCAGCTCTGAGAAACCTTTGATCTCTACATGGGGGAGAAAGGGTCGGAACAGCGATTCCAAGGAAAGGCCAATGAACTGAGTTTACGTGCACGGCGTTCTTGGGATACCTGCCTGGGTGCCCTGGGTGTGGCCAGCAGAGCAAAAGGCAGGTGGGAAAGACCAGAGTCTTGTGATGCTGGTGGCTGTAGGGCAGCCTCGTTTGCTCAGATCCTACGCACCAGCCGTCCTGAGACCTCCCTTTTCCTCCCGGTGGATCCTGGGTGACATGCTCCCTAGGGCTCCTCCCCTGGGCCGCACTGTGCCCTGTGGGGCTGTCAGGAGCCATGCTCTCTTCCCCCCACCCCCACCAGGCAGCTCCAGCAGCCTCTCTGTTACTCACACCACGTCCTGGGGTGGCTCAGGTGTGCGTGTCCTCCGTGCTCCCGGGTCACGGCCAGGGAGGGGTGCTGAGCGTTCTCAACCCAAGGCGCTTAGACTCCAGATATACTTGGGAGGGAGAGAGTGTCAGCTCCCAGGGCGCAGCCCTCCCTAGAAGCTGGGGGATTGTGCTTCTAATCACGCGGGGCGGTGTGTCGGGTGACGAGCACGCGTGGAAGATGCTCTCCTGTGCGTCCCCCAGATCCTCGGGCTCTCAGGATGGCCCCTCGAGCAACGTCAGCAACACTAACAATTGCCAGGACTCACTGAACAACGCCCCCAAGAAGAAGGGCATCACCAAATCCATCCGCTGGTTGCTCGCCAGAAGACAAAAGGTCCACCCCAGCCACACTAGCGACGAGCCTGCGTGACCAGGTTGGTGTCCCCTGCGTGTTTCCAGCGTGTGGGTGGTCTTACTGGCCTCATTCCTCTAGATCCGTGGTCTCTCTGCCTGCAGACCCCTCCCCGTGTCGGGAGACCTCACGTGGCTGTGGACACCCCCCACCTCCCATTTCATCACTCTGCTTCCCCACAGCCACTGAATTGCAGCCACTGAATTGAAAACCCTTCCCAGCGTGCCCTGGGACTCCGCAAATTGGGCGGACAAGCTGAAAAACACCAAAAACTTTAAAAAATAAGCGTTGTGTTTCTTGTCACCTTGCTGAGCACTTTTCAGCTGTACCTGTTTTGAAAGCAGTAGCTGTTCGTTTGCTCAATAGACTCTATAGCGGCAGAGCAGTATTATGGCCTCCACGCTGAACCTGAGGCTCTTCTTCAACTGTGGGTCCTGGAGGACGTAGAGCACGTATGAAATCTTGAAGGGACTCACATGGATTCCCAGTGCACCTTGAGAAGTTGTGCACGGAGGATATGTTGTGGCTCACGTGAGGGTGTGGCCCCAGCGCACTTTCGTCTGAGCCTGGCTCCTGCACAGATGGGTTTGGGGGTCTGGGCAAAGTCCATATTAGCATTCCCGTGCTTCCGTTTTCTCACCTGTACCTGGGAACAGTGGGAGCACTTCCGTCACATGGCTTTCAGGAGTGTCTGCATCTAAATATCCACGAGATACTTTGAACACAGAAGCTCCATCACATTATGTGTAACTGCAGCCCCTGTGAGGACCTGGTCACCAGCATTCGGAACCTGTCATTCATGCTGGTGATCTCTCTGGCGTCCTCACTAGGCTGCCCCTGTGTTTCTTTCCCCTGTAGTGTTTGAGTTTCTCTTCAATAGACTCTGACCTTTGCAGTCTAATCAGTACATCTTATTTTCAACTGGTCTTGATTCTGACAACGAGTAACAGCAGAGGGTTTCGTTTGCTACCAAGCAGCTGAGGCGCTGTGATGCCCGGGATGGGGGCCCAGAGGAGCGGTGCGGGCATATCTCTCGGGGCCTTTCCACTGCAGAGCATGTCGCACGTGGGTTGACTGTGTCCCAGAGCTGAGTTAAGTGGATGAAGGAGGCAGGTTGAAACCATATCCCAGTGATCCCACAACTGAT
Source organism: Leopardus geoffroyi (assembly GCF_018350155.1). Taxonomy (NCBI): domain Eukaryota; kingdom Metazoa; phylum Chordata; class Mammalia; order Carnivora; family Felidae; genus Leopardus; species Leopardus geoffroyi. The sequence continues at coordinate 141,417 of NW_025543559.1, forward strand.
TAAAAGAAGTGAGCTCTTTTCAACAGAAGAGATGGTTTGCAGCCTAGCGCAGTGGAGCAGGAGGTGGGCCACGGGGGTACATTGGAGATGGTGGGACGACGGGATGGGGCCTTGAGCCAGGGCAGAAGTCAGTGGGCTCTGTGATACACCGGACATTAGGCAAGGCGTGTGGCCACTCTTCCGTGCCCTGAGAGCCTGCAAGGTCTGGAGCGGGGTGCCTCACGTCCACAGTGGGCCCACAGGGCGCCTTCCCGCTAGAGGCTGTTTCCCCGTCAGTCCCCGGACTTGTCCATTGGTTTGTCTTTCTGTCTGCCTCAATCTAGTCTCCTTCTCAGAACTCATAATAAGGATCATGACTGGCACACTCAGTTGTACTTCAGTTGAAATGCCGTTATTTGTGTTACTGCTCACAATTCAGTAGGAACCCTCAGGTTTTTGGTTCCCTGGGAATGGAAATTTGTGGAAACTGTTCAACAGTGGTCTGATTTGAATGTCCCTATGTTTGAAGTGTATAAAAGTGTTTTACAATAACTTGGATAGTTGCCACCTGGCCATGTGCAATTTGATACTGAAAGTAGACCTTTTGCTCCTGGAACCATGCTGGGAAAATTCTGTCCCTTAGATGTTGCTGATGTGTTTTCTTTCACATCCTTATACTTTCTGTAATGAAAACAGTAAGATTCGTGGTAGTGCCTTCTGGTTCTCCCACCCCACTGCTCCCCGAAATGTGTATTTTTGCAAGTTGAGAGGTAACAAAAAGTGTGGGTTGGCTGCTTTCTGCGTGGAGCCTGCTTTGGGTCCTCTTCCTCCTTTCTCTCTGCCCCTTTCTCCTCATACACACTCGTTCTCTCTCTCTCTCTCTCTCTCTCTCTCAAACTCTAAAAAGAGGGGCGACGGGGTGGCTCAGTCAGTGAAGCATCTGAGTCTTGGTTTCGGCACAGGTCATGTTCTCACACTTGGTGAATGTGAGCCTTGCAGTGGGCGCAGAGCTGACAGCGGGGAGTTTGCTTAGGATTCTCTCTCCCCCTAACTCTCTGCCCCTGCTCCACTCTTGCTGTTTCTGTCTCTTTCAAAAATGAAAAAAAAAACTATAAAAAATAAACAAACCAATTAGCTATTGAGGAACCAATAGTTTCACAGAGATGAGGAGTTTGGTTTCTTTCCTTTTTGCTATTTGACACTGATAGTCTTCAGAAATATTTTTGACATCATAACTCGCTGGCTGCAGCCTGGGAATAGAGCCTGTAAGTTGTGTTTGGGGGGTAGCCGGATATCTCACTGCAATCCAGGGCCCCGTGCTCTGGGGGAATGTTTCAGTTATTTATTTGAAAAGACACAAAACGTTGCATTCTCCTTCTACAAAACCGGGACTGATTTCCTCCCACACCACCACTTAAGACTGTCGTCATTGCCATAAGAACCAACCCATGCTTGTGAGGAGAACAGGGCAAGGGCAAGGGTGCTGTGGGACTGTCCCAGCGTGTGGCACTGTCTGCAGCTTAAAGACTATTTGGAAAATGAAAAGGTAGTATCTTCTATGGCAGGGAGGTGATTTCACATAGACGGTGGAGCAGGCCCAGGCAGCCCAGGGCTCTGCTGACTTGTGCCCAGTCAGGGTGCTGGCACAAGTGTGGCCCTGTCTCCCTTTACCCCCTGGGGCTGCCTTCTGGGCAGGGGGCCCGATGGCTGTCAGGGATGTGGGTAAATACCTGTAAACAAAATTGCAGAGCGAGGTCATTTTAAAGGGCTGTAACTTTAGTATACACTTTTGTGTTTTAATTTCCAATCAGTCTTGATTTCTGGATGATGACAAAACTTTAGGAAGGCACCTTCTTGGAGAAAACAATGTAGACCAAAGGACATTTGTGACTTAGCTGCTGGGTCAGCAGAGACTTTCCCTGCAGACTTTTGGGTCACTTCCCCTCTGTCCTCTATGCAGCCAAAGAAGATGCAGCTGGTCGTCGGTCCGTGACATGCTGACCTGCCCCAGCCCCTCGGCGACGGCGCCATGAGAGGCTCTTTGACCGGAATGTGAACAATGGTGGACAATGGCCGACTTCGTATGTAACAAGGCTGTGGCCCGCTCAGGCTTCAATGATCTAAGATGACTCCTAACTTCTGCTTATCTGCTTGAACATTAGTGTGCTCTTCCACCTACCACAGCTAGGCATCGTGGGTGTCCTCAGTGCGTGGGCTCTATCAGAGCCTAGTCCTGGGGGCCTGGGCAGCTTGCCTGGAGTGACCCGAGGAACCTGGGAGCTGGGGCCGCGGCAAGCCTGGGCGGGGGGACCTGGGCACGTCCTCCCCCCATCCCTGCCCCACGCCCACCCTGAGCTCCCTGGCACCCGAACTCTCAGAAGACCAATCAAGAAGCACTGGGCTCCCACCGTGGGGCAGGGTGCTGGGTGTGCACCCAGGAGGAAGGCGCGAGACCCTGGAAATAATGTCGTGCAACACTAATAAAGGGCTTACCGTTCTTATGGAAATCAACTTTTTACATTTGTTTTTTGAACAAGTTTCAAGAGTGGACCTCATTCTCCATTTGTAGATTTTCCTTAAGTTTTTTATGTTTATTTATTATTGAGAGACAGTGAGACAGAGCATGAGCATGGGAGGGGCAGAGACAGGAGAAGACACAGATTCCGAAGCAGCCCTCACGAAGCCACCTCAGGAGGCTCTGGCACAAGATCCCTCATAGCTCAGGCAACTCTGGGATGGTTCCTTCCCTCCCCGCCACAGAGAGCTTACGGCCATTGGGTCAAGGGATGGACGCCCTGACCCGTGGGCCTTGTGTGGAGGGCACAGCTGACAATCGCTGGGATTTCCTCTTCCTGTACTGTCTCTCCCGCCAGGGCCGATGTTTACTAACTGTGAAGGATACATAGTTTCTTTCTGTGGAGTAAGACTTCCCTTCTCCTTTCTGTCAGGGCATAGTTAGGTCATTCTGTGTCTTCCTGTTCAGAACCTTTGCTGGCTGATCTGTAGTTTCTGCACTTCCTAGTCCTCAGTGTTAAGTGTGAGGTTTGGAACAACAAAGTGCTTCCCTGCGTTTTACATCCAACATTCTGTTTTTTCCCCACCAACGCTGGGCAAGCCTTAGGCATCTGAGACTTTCTGGAAACAGACCAATTCCCCACAGGTACATTAGGTTGCACACGGTTTATTAAAACTTGATTTGGTGAATCCAATTATGCTTAAAAAAGAAATGTCAATTGAGAAACAGACCAAGCACCGAGCAGATGTCCGAGGGGTGTGGCCTCTCTGAGAACACGCGTTAGCCATCCTTGGCTGTGCTCGCCCCATACCGAATGTTCCGGGGCTTGCAGGCCTTTCCACAGACCCGCCAGGTCCCACCGAATACCCTTGACTCTCCTACCGCTACACGCTCCTCCTTGAGGCCACTCTACCCTCCTCACTGCTGCCCTTAAGGTCCTTTCTTGTGTGTCACGTCGAGTGTTCTGAATGTAATTGTGACTTCACACTTTCCTCCTCGCCTTTTGCTGGCCGAGTCCTGCCACCTCCCAGGTGGGTGCTCTGCGGTACCGGGAGGGGTCTGTCCCCATGGCCCCTGCAGAGGGGCAGCAGGCGCATGCCCAAGAGGGGTTGTTGCCTCCTTCCTGATGATGTGGCTTCACTTGATGGTGTTTCTCAACATCTCTGACGTTCTGCTTTCTCTTCCCCCCCTGTCGCTTGAGTCCTCGGTGGGAAGAAGTGGCGTGGATTCTGCTGATTCTCCTGCTTGTCTTCCTGCGGCACCTTTCCCAGTCCTGACTTGAGGCCAGCGCTGTGTCCACACCACCCGGTGCGTGGGCAGATTTCAGCGGGAGCAGGGAGGCTCCATCCTGCCCAGCTTCGGTGCTTGCTGGCCCCCGTGCCCTGTCCCTTCTCGGTGCATCTTACCTGACTCCTCTTTGAAGAACATTCATCCGTGTCCTCCCCAGCCCCCTCCCCAGGGAGTCCAGGGGGTCTCCAGGTCCTCCACGTGCTGTACACGTAGTCTCTCATGATCTGCCTTTTACACTCATGATTTGGAACATCTTATGTGCTCTCAAACAGCATTCCAGGTGTCATTTTAATGGCCTCCTAGTATTTCACTTTGATCATCATTTTGGGTCGACTGACACATTTGACAAACACACCAGGCAAACTCAGTCTGTTTCCAAGAAGCTGGATGTGGTTTTCCTGTTCAATGCCGGATGACCTGAGACAACCAAGGAAGAGACGTGCTGCTTCCCAAAACACAGGGTCTCACATCCTCACGCCAGACTGTGCTTCTGCACCTGCCATTCCCCCCGATCTCAGGTACTAACCAAAATGGCCAGCTGCCTACACATTCCCGGCCACTCCCTACTCCTTTGGAAACAGTGCTAACAGGCAACAGAGTAACGTGCATGTAAGACAAGACAAAGAAGGAATCAAGGAGGATAGCCCCATCACATGCTTCCATAAAAGTCGAAAGAATTAAACCCTGGACGTTGAGGTAACCCCGCTGGTCAACACAAGATTCTAAGATCCTAAAACCTTGACATTGACACTTGGTCCTTAACTTGACTTGTAATTAATAAAAGTGGAATGAAGTTCAACGAAAACCAACGACCTGTCGATGCAGAGAGTCCTTCTTTGCGATCTCGTTTTCAAGTTTATCCTTGAGGTCGTGCAGAGAGGTGGCTTCCTGCTGTGCCCTGAGGCAGCGCTTCTCAAGGGTAGTGATCCTCTCTTGCATGTCTTCCTTCTGGGCCGTGGCCTACAGCAGGTATTTCAGAGGGAAAACAGGGAAAGAATCAGCGTACGACACATTAACACACTCCAGACACAAAAACCGGGCGAAGTCCTCATTTTCCAAACAAACAGAAAAGTAGCATCCTCGGGGCACCTGGGTGGCTCAGCCGGTGTCGCTTTGTGAGTTGGCGCCCCGCGTCAGGCTCTGTGCCGACAGTGCGGAGGCTGCTCGGGATTCTGACCAGTTACCCAGGCTTATTCTTTCCCATGTGTTCAACGACAAACGGATAATAGAGTCTCCCGGAAGTCACAACCTCGGTTGCCTCCGGACACCGTTGAGCTTTGCACACAACAGCGACTTGCCTCTGGAGGCACACACCATGAGACAACCATCCTTTTTCCGGGGAAAAGGTGGATGAAATCTCATCCAATGACCACAAAGTTGAGGCAGCAGTGTTAACAAATGGAAGCCAAACTCCACCTTTCATATAAGTGGAAGTCATCTTCTATAGCTTAACCCTGTAACAACATTGTATCCCATGCTATCTGACACTGCAAATGGAACCAGGACGTCCTGCCCTGCGTTTCTTGTCCACCACCCGAAGGATTCCTCCTCCAGCCCTCCGTGTTTACTAAGCAATTTATGTCAGCAGGCTCAAGAGTGAAAGTGATGAGTCCTAAGAAATGATTTTCTGAATTCTCTGCATATTGAACTCTGCTGAGGGGTCTCTCCCCACCTTTGCCAAACAACAACTTCACTGAACGGGTTATATAATTTCTGCAAATACTTTTGTTTTAAATTCTGACACGACCTCACCCACACTAAGGTACTAAACACACTGCTCGTGCACGTACACCCTCGAGGGTCTGACAGGGTCTTCCCGAGGTGGCACTGCCGGGCTGGGGGTGGGGTGTGCGGGGACTGTCTGCAAAGGGCAGCTCGCAGTGACAGGAGGAGGCACAGAGAAACCATCCTACCCTTACTAGTTTCTGTGACAATGATCAGATTCCCATCGACGACCACACGTGCAGAAGCGGCCGCACTCCTCCATGACCTTACACCAGGACCAGCGGGCTGCCCCTCGCTCACTCTGACCGCCACGACCAGGAGCACGGAACCCCCGGGAGGAGGGCAGGGCGGCAGAGGCGGCCGTGACGGCCCCTCGGCAGAGCCGCCCTCGCACGGTCGTGCCCCCGGAAGCGACCTGGCAGCACCACGCTGGTTCCTACGTGCCGAGTGTGTTCCCAAAACGGACCGAGAGCACGGCATGGGCCGAGCTCAGGTGGCCCACACTCCACACCCGAGGCCACTCCGCCGCCTGCCTGGCAGGCCTCTGCAGGGGAGAGCCCAGGGAGGACAGATGCCACCACGCAGACGGGGAGGCAGCCCGCCCAGGCCCCGGAGTCACGTCCCGTTCTGCTGCTACTTCTACCAAACTCCAAACGTTCAAAACCCGTGGGAGACGAAGGACACGCTGGGCAAGGCCGAACCAAACACCCCACGTTTGGCTCGACGACGGCGTGGCCACTTCAACTGACACTCACTTCACGGACATCTCTTTGTAATATGGTGTTCATTGCTTCCGAAAGGATGAGGTCTTTCCTGGAGACGTCTAGGTCCTCTTCCAGCTTGGCCACGAGAGTGCACAGGGTAGCCAGGAGCTCTTTCATCTGGCTCTGCACCTTTGAAACTCAGAAAGGGAAGCAACGTGTGAGGGCCCCCACTGCTAGTCTTCATATGTTGTTTTAAAAACAATGGATAAAAAGGAAACCCCCTCCAACCAAATCCTGGGATGAGGTCTGGAGCTGAACTCTGCGTGTGGCCCCTAATTCTTCTTCTACGAAACTACACCCCTCCAGTGCCACACGTAACTGCTCTCTTACCTGGAAAAACAAAGGGATTGAGTTTGTACACAGAGGTGTTTCGTTAGTCCTTACTATACAGTTACCCTAAGATCCCCTTCGCCTCAAATAACATGACAGAATGCTGGGAAGGGTTTTCACGGATGCTCCTGTTCACAAACTTGCCTGTTAACCGCTTTCAATTTTACATGGGAGACAAATCTTCCCCGAAAGAAATTACATTATGCAATTTGTACTAGCCAATCGATACACACAACATTGCCACCAACTACTGCTTTTTGACCATACAGACCTGTCTTCTTACAAGAATTCGAGAAGATGAAAAGGAAACTCCAGTCACACAAACACACAAAGTGTGCCCAGAACACACAGCATGTGCACAAATTGAGGACCGCCGTGGCTAGGCACACCGTTTCAGCCTCGGTCTTGTCCTTCTCCAATATGGAGTTGAGCACCTTGAGCACCTCCGCCTCACTGGACACGCCGGCCGGAGGCTTCGCCTGTCGCCGTATGACTGTTTTTTGAAGAGCTCTCTCGTGCCTGGAGACGAGCAACTCCAAATGTTCCAGCAGCAGCTGGCGGGAGAGGCAAAAGGAAAACCGTGTTTCAAGAACACCTTCAATTCCGGGCCTCAAGGTCACCAAATGCAAAACCAAGTCTGAATCCCTTCAATTCAGTTCCCAGGTAGGGAGCCACCCCCTCGAATGTGTTAAAATAGCCTTACTCCTCCTCACGGATCAAACAAGGTTTGAGAACAATAGGTCCCGGCCAACTCCACGGGGACACGTGGACAAGGGGAGCGAATGGTGTCCTGTGTTTAAAGACACTGGCAGTGCGCCTACTGACCCTGGTGTTGTTTCTCTCCGCCTTCAGGTTGGCGATCTCCTCCTCTCTCTGCACGAGCTGCTCCCTGCAGGTGTGGAGCTCTGCAGCGAGAGCTGCACACTCCTGGGGTCGGCGAGGGGACAAAAGTGGAGAGACACAGGGGGTCTTTACCAGAGCACACCAGGCCTCCGTGGCCCTCCAGAGTCCCAGCACCCACCACCCTCAAGTAGCATCACACACACCAGTCCCCTCCTCACCACCCACAGGAGTCCCGGGGATTTTCGGAGGGACCGACACTCAAGGGGACAGACATTTTCAGGTGCCTGGCAGGTCTAGGACTCAGGAACTCGGCTGACTCGGGAGCAACAGGCCGAGAAGCCTCCTGCCCGTCCCCGGCCTCTGGCCTCGTCTGGCAAGCAGGCTTGTGGAGCGGCAGTGGGGAAAGGCTGACGGTACTCAAAAGCTGCTGTCTTAGCCTGAACACCTGGCTCAATCAGACTCAACCATACCCAATGGACTTTTCACAAAGGATGGTAGGACTCTTGGCGAAAGGGCGAGTTTACGACTTCTTTCCTTAGTCAAGCAGGAAATCTTAGGGAGGGAGGGTTTCTGAGGAGAGTGATGCCAGGGCCCACCACCCCGCGTGGGGCTTCTCTCTCGCCAATACTGGGCGCCCGACCAGGACATGGCGTACAGGTGGGCTCCAAGGAGGTGGACGCACACTCTGCAGTCAGTCGAGCGCAGAGCCCGGTACAGGGCTCAATCCGTGAACCATGACATCATGACCTGAGCTGAAACCAAGAGTCAGACGCTTAACGCCCTGAGACACCCAGGCGCCCCAGAGCTTTTGTCTCTGTAGGACAAATGAGGGGATAAGGTTTACTTATCAACTGACATTCCAAAGAGAGAGTGGTTGATTTCAGCAATTCTAGAAAATCCAAGTACAAACTGGTGACATACTTCAAGTTCCTTCATAAATCAGCCCTTTCCAAATCAACGGGAATGTTACCACAGAACTGACCACGTTCCGGGCAATCTGACTTGACAAGGTGAACCCACAGAAGCCTATCTGATCCTTGATGTAGGACTGTGCAGGCCCATTTCTATGTGGGGATTTTTGTTCCAATAAATACATTGGAAACTTTTCTGGAGATGTGTGACGTTTGGCAAGACTGGCAGATGAGCTGAGCAGCTACGAAGTATCAAAACTAGTAAGTAAAAGGGAGGCCAGGAGTGCATGAAATATATGCAAAACTAGTAAGTGAAAGGGAGGCCAGGAGTGCATGAAATATACGCAGATAGTAGGCTATGAGAGCATTTCCTATCGGGAAAACATACACAAACCTACTCTCACAAGACAAAACGTATCATCTTGCACACAGAAACTGACCGTACCTACATGGTGCCATTTGCAGTCAAGAGAAAGGCAAACAAACGTGGAGACGCAGGATTAAGTCCTAACCGCATCACACGAGCTGTAGCAGACCCTGTCCTCTGGGGGAAGTGTGCACCACCTCCTGTTGCTATTGAGGTCCCCTCAAGTGTTGCACGAATCCACAAATCTGCTACTCGGCTCTTGGTAAGCACTTCCTTTCTCCAGTAAATCAAGCACCACAGGAAAAGTGATTTCTCAGGGTTCCTGCGTCATTTTCGCCGTGTTAAGGGCAATACCATGAACCTGAATTACAGCCTGGGACCCGTTTGAAGTGTCCCCAGGGATGCTGGACGTGCTCCCGCGATGCAGAGAAGACTCGTGGTATGACAAGAAAAGGCTGAATGGCCTGACATGTACCGAGGTCCACAGCTGCAGCTGCCAGCCGGCCAGCGTGAGGACCACGGAGGCACAAAGAAAGGGAAATTCTCGAAGCTCTCGTTGCAGCTACCCCAGCCCATGCAAAAACCTGGTGCTATTTGTGAGACATCTTTGTGTCTCGCGTGGAAGATGTGGCATCTCTGTGGATGTAGGACTGCTGTGAGACGGGCACACCTGCAGACTCAACTCAAACTGCAAGACAAGTGAAGACCTGACATCACGACGTAAGGCAGAAGGAAGGGAAGGATCGAAAACTGGCACATTTCACTGCAGGCACAGGATAGCTTGGTGCTTTTAGAAAGGGGTTTGGCTTTTAAAATGGTCCAGACGATAGGAGAAGCAGCTTCTACCACGAAGAGGAAGCACACGGTTTCCCAGACGCCCCAGAGAAGATTGCAGAGAAGAAGGAACTACCATCCACCGCATGTCGACCTCTCCAACACAAAAAGTGAAAGCCCAAGAAAATCAGTTGAGGAGACCATGGCTGCCTGCACAGGTTTTTCGTGCAGAAGGAGGTGCCCCGTCGGGGGGAAAATGCCACAAACGACATTTATTCACGAGAAAGACAAGTGAGCACCAAGATGTTGGGTGGGAAGGGGTGAAGCAGCTACCGACTGAGCGGATACAGGCGGGGGTGTGATCAGGGCGGCTGGCCCTGTGCAGGAAGCTCACCCCAGGGTCCTGAAGGCAACAAGTCCCAGTGGCCAGTGGTCTGGCTGCACAGCCAGAGCCCTTGCCCCGGACCAGTTCCATCCCGGCTCTGTCCCTCAACTCAGGAAGCACGCTGAAAGCAAGGGACTGTCCTCCAAAGTTCTTCTGACATCGGACAAAGTCCTGGCCACCCAGAACCCCACGGGTCACCACCAATCGTGTCTTGGCGGCTCACTCGCTCCGGAGCGCAGCGGGTCTCAGTCAGCCTGCGGACCAGGGGCCACGAGGATCTGTGAGGCTCATGACACAGGCACTTTACAAGAAGGACAGTCAATGCTACCAAAGAGAACCGCCACAGAGGGAACATTATGAAAGTCAGGAAGATGCCAAGGGACGTTACAAAACACTCTGGGAAAACCATCAAGCCCAACACAATCAAGAAATCCCTGCTAGAGATGACTGTCCATACGACGTGCGTGATTTCCAGGACCTATGACACAGCCAATCAGGAAACTCATGAATGAGACTGTGCATATGGCAAAAAGAAAAAGAAAAAGAGTTGGGGGATGCAGGGATTCAAAAGGCGTATCCTACAGAAGGTCACGCGCACAGAGAAAAGCCCAGAGGAGGTCACAGAAGAAGACAGCACAGAGAGGAGATCTGGCGAAGCAGACGGAGGGCGAGGAAGGCGGCATGGAAGTGTCATCGCTGGAAAGCACGCTGCCACCAGGAGTGATCCGGCAGAGTCTCGGCTCCTTTCCCACATGGACCCTTCCACGACAAGGGCGCTGGGACTAAAGCCAGCCAGCCGTCTACGGAAACATTGGCCAGGAACAGAAAGGCCCTTCTGGAAAGCTGCACAGACAGTGCCCGCCTCCACCCCCATACCGCCGGGCCCCAAGGCCCAAGCCTGCCCCAGCTAGCGGGTCCCCCCCACCCCATGCAGGTCTGCATATCAGCACATTTGTGAGGACCCACCCCCACTTTCCAGACAGCAAATCCTCACCAAGGTGCTCAGTGAACCACTTCGCCTGCCATGCACACGTCTGTGCGTGAAAATCGAGGGAGCATGCAGCCAGGCCGCCCGGGGCGCATGTGTGTCACCACCACCTAAGCGTTCATCAGGAGGAACATCGTGTGCGAGAACTGTGTGCACTCGGACAGCCTATCCTCACACGGGCATAAGGGCAGTAAGATCTGACAGAAAACGAATAACGTGTTGTTCCATAACCTGGCTTTCCAAACATGACATTTCCTTCTGGCAGGCCTCTCTCTGTCCCCGCCCAGAGAAGATGCCTCTCAGCCTACTATCACAGGCTGTCTTTGTAATGTAACAATGTGTCCAGGCTGTATTAGGAATAGGGCTGTAAAACTGCAGGCTAGCAAAGCTTTGTAACCATTCATTCCCCCGTGTATCTCCTAGGCCATGACGAAGCAATCGTACTGATTACACCAGGCCATCATGAAGCATTCACCCTTCACTGGTAACGCATGAATTGTGACATCCGTGAATACACAGGAATCTTTCCAATTCCTCCCATTCCGGACGCATAGTGCTAATGATACACGTAACAACAGCGTAGTGTGTCACCTGAGCCAGCACTGATGTGGGTTCTGATAGACAATTCATTCTAGAAACAAACGGAGAATACACTTAGGGATCAATACAGCGCAGAGCTGTGCACCTATTTCCCTGTGACGTAAAACTGTTTCTCTCGATTACTTGACTCGAAGAATAGAGTATATAACACATACAAGACACAGGTGCTAATGCACTGTTTTTGTTTCTACTCAGGTTACTGGACAACAGGAGAGTTTGAACAGTTAAGTGTTCTGGGGACCAAACGTTATACACGGATTTTCAATCGTGGGCAGGGTGGAACCCCGAACACCAAGTTGTTCCACGGTCAGCTCTACTCATCCTTGGGGAAGAACGAAGCAAGCACGACCTTTGTGAACAACAGAAAAGAGTAAACTAGAAATAGATTTTCTGTTTTAATTTTTTAATGTCATTCTTTATTTCTTAGAGACGGAGAGCAGCAGGGGACGGGCAGAGTGAGAGGGAGACAAGGAATTGAAAGCAGACTCCAGGCTCTGGGCTGTCAGCTCAGAGCCCGTCTCGGGGGTTACCTCGCCAAGAAAAAGTTCATGACGGGGCCAAAGTCAGCCGCTTAACTGACTGAGCAACCTAGGAGCAGAAAAGGAGAAGTTTAGACGGTCCTCGTACACAAGGCATACGTGTTTCCCCAAAGGAGTCAGTGACCAAGTTGCTCGGCAACACCCGGCACTAAGGGCCAGCAGGCAGGACACAGATTCAGAAAGAAAGGCCGTCTTCTCAGAGAGCGAGGCGTATTGTACACGGATGGGGCAGGACGCCAGCATCTCTGCACAGCAGGAAGCGCCCCCCGCCCCACAGCCAAGCTGCTGCGAGGTGAGTGGGGCCGGCGCAGGGAAGACCGCAGGACTCGGGCCCTCCCCGAGTCCACCCAAGTGATGACAGGGTACAGATCTCCAGAGACCTCACAGATGGCTTCTGAGACAGGCAAGCTCCACGCCACAGGACCCACGGACCAGCAGGGAGAGGGAAGAGCAGGAAAGAGGCAAAGCCATCTCCCTGGCTTCTGACCACCGGACCAGGGAGCAAGCTGCTCTGTTCCCAGGAGGAGGCACAGGTGTGGGGAGGAGGGTGGTGGCCCGTGTGGAGCTCAAGAGCCCACAGTCCGCCCAGATGGAGCTTCACTACGAGGTGCTTGGAGAGGCGTCCGGGAGACAGAGTGGGGTGCATGAACACAGGGCAGCCGAACCTCCCAAGGAAAACCGCCTCCCCGAGTCTGACCCACGCCGACCCATGGGACAAAACGGCCATCCTGCGGCCGCACTGTGCACACGTTCCTCCTATTCCACCGAACCACACACTCCCATGCCCTTCTATTGCTCTCCGTAAAACCACATACGTCTCTGGGCGAGGTAACTGCAGCACATAGCGTTCAGCACCTAGTACAGTGCCTGCCACGCTCTCCAGAACAGGTGAATGCTTTAGTGTACGCCTTGTACCCACACACGTAAATATTACACACGCTGCTTTTACACATTACGTAGTTCTGTAAAGGGTATAAAGACGCACACTGTCCTGTGCTTTATGTGATGGGTGATGTGAGGGGCTTGTACCTGTTGCCTAAAGCACGAATCTTAGAGCTCAACCCACACGTTAGAAGGAGCCACTCTACCCAATGACGTCCACACAGCATCCATTCTTGTCTCCTCCCCCAACCCACTATCCACACAGAACCAGCACCAGCTTTCAAAAAATTCAACAACATCATGCTGGTCCTTCCCCCTGAGGACACAACGACCCCAGGCCCTTATCTGAAAACCCAACTCCTTACGGGGTAGGTTCTGTCCCAACACCAGCTGCCAGTGCCTCACCTGGCTCCGCTTCCGCTTCCATCGCTCACAACAAAGCCAAGCTCCTCCTTGACCCCGGCCTTTGGCCTCGGAGTCAGACTGCTGGGAGAGTGCTCGGTCAGCCTCAGCTCCCGAGCGACCTCTCCGGAAAAGGCCTTTCCGGAAGCACAGTGCGCAAGTAAGCGACATTTCCTCCCAACCCCTTCACTCGTCCAGATACACTCTTCTCAGATGTGCCTCCACCACCGTCTCCGAGGAGCACAGCAGCCAGAGCCTGGCGACCACAATGGTGCAGAGTCACAAAAGGGCTCAACAAGGGTGGGTGGTTGTGTCTCTGCAGATGATTCGGGTGCACCAACACAGAAGCCCTTTTTGGGGGGGCTACACTGTACACATACAGACATCATAAGGACTCTAAACCCGTATCTTTCTATAATAACACTGAATGTAAATGGACCAAATGCACCAACCAAAAGACACAGGGTATCAGAATGGATAAAAAACCAAGACCCATCTATGTGCTGTCTACAAGAGACTCATTTTAGCCCTGAGGACACCTTTAGATTGAGAGTGAGGGGATGGAGAACTATTTATCATGCTACTGGAAGCCAAAAGAAAGCTGGAGTATCCATACTTATATCAGACAAACTAGACTTTCAATCAAAGGCTGTAACAAGAGATGAAGAAGGGCATTTTATAATAATTACAGGGCCTATCCATCAGGAAGAGCTAACAATTATAAATGTCTATGCGCCGAATACAGGAGCCCCCAAATATAGAAAACAATTCCTCATAAACATGAGCAACCTTATTGATAAGAATGTGGTCATTGCAGGGGACTTTAACACTCCACTTACAGAAATGGATAGATCATCTAGACACACGGTCAATAAAGAAACAAGGGCCCTGAACGATACATTGGATCAGATGGACTTGACACATCTATTTAGAACTCTGCATCCCAAAGCAACAGAATATACTTTCTTCTCGAGTGCACATGGAACTTTCTCCAAGATACGTCATATACTGGGTCACAAAACAGCCCTTCATAAGTATACAAGAATTGAAATTGTACCATGCATGCTGTCAGACCACAAGGCTATGAAGCTTGAAATGAACCACAGGAAAAAGTCTGGAAAACCTCCCAAAGCATGGAGGTTAAAGAACACCCTACTAAAGAATGAGTGGGTCGACCAGGCAATTGGAGAAGAAATTGACAAATATACGGAAACAAACGAAAAAGAAAATACAACAATCCAAACGCTTTGGGATGCAGCGAAGGCAGTCCTGAGAGGAAAATACGTTGCGATCCAGGCCTATCTCCAGAAACAAGAGAAATCCCAAATACAAAATCTAACAGCACACCTAAAGGAAATAGAAGCAGAACAGCAAAGGCAGCCTAAACCCAGCAGAAGAGGAGAAATAAGAAAGATCAGAGCAGAAATAAACAATACAGAATCTAAAAAAAACTGTAGAGCAGATCAACGAAACCAAGAGTTGGTTTTTTGAAAAGATAAACAAAATTGACAAACCTCTAGCCAGGCTTCTCACAAAGAAAAGGGAGATGACCCAAATAGATAAAATCATGAATGAAAATGGAATTATTACAACCAATCCCTCAGAGATACAAACAATTCTCAGGGAATACTATGAAAACTTATATGCCAACACATTGGACAACCTAGAACAAATGGACAAATTCCTAAACACGCACACTCTTCCAAAACTCAATCAGGAGGAAAGAGAAAGCTTGAGCAGACCCATCACCAGCGAAGAAATTGAATCGGTTATCAAAAATCTCCCAACAAATAAGAGTCCAGGACCAGATGGCTTCCCAGGGGAGTTCTACCAGACGTTTAAAGCAGAGATAATACCTATCCTTCTCAAGCTATGCCAAGAAATAGAAAGGGAAGGAAAACTTCCAGACTCATTCTATGAAGCCAGTATTACTTTGATTCCTAAACCAGACAGAGACCCAGTAAAAAAAGAGAGCTACAGGCCAATATCCCTGATGAAGATGGATGCAAGAATTCTCAATAAGATACTAGCAAATCGAATTCAACAGCATATAAAAAGAATTACCCACCATGATTAAGTGGGATTCATTCCTGGGATGCAGGGCTGGTTCAACATTCGCAAATCAATCAACGTGATACATCACAGTAAGGAAAGAAAAGATAAGAACCATATGAGCCTGTCAATCGATGCAGAAAAGGCCTTTGACAAAATTCAGCACCCTTTCCTAATAAAAACCCTGGAGAAAGTCGGGATAGAAGGAACATACTTAAAGATCATAAAAGCCATTTATGAAAAGCCCACAGCTAACATCATCCTCAATGGGGAAAAACTGAGAGCTTTTTCCCTGAGATCGGGAACGCGACGGGGATGCCCACTCTCAACGCTGTTGTTTAACATAGTGTTGGAAGTTCTAGCATCAGCAATCAGACAACAAAAGGAAATCAAAGGCATCCAAATTGGCAAAGATGAAGTCAAGCTTTCCCTTTGTGCAGATGACATGATACTATACATGGAAAATCTGATAGACTCCCCCAAAAGTCTGCTAGGACTGATACCTGAATTCGGCAAAGTTGCAGGATGCAAAATCAATGTACAGAAATCAGTTGCATTCTTATACACTAACAATGAAGCAACGGAAAGACAAATAAAGAAGCTGATCCCATTCACAATTGCACCAAGAAGCATAAAATACCTAGGAATAACTCTAACCAAAGATGTAAAAGATCTGTATGCTGAAAACTATAGAAAGCTTATGAAGGTAATTGAAGAAGATATGAAGAAATGGAAAGACATTCCGTGCTCATGGATTGGAAGAATAAATATTGTCAAAGTGTCAATACTACCCAAAGCTATCTACACATTCAATGCAATCCCAATGAAAATTGCAGCAGCATTCTTCTCGAAACTAGAACAAGCAATCCTAAAATTCATATGGAACCACAAAAGGCCCCGAATGGCCAAAGTAATTTTGAAGAAGAAGACCAGAGCAGGAGGCATCACAATCCCAGACTTTAGCCTCAACTACAAAGCTGTCATCATGAAGACAGCATGGTACTGGCACAAAAACAGACACATAGACCAATGGGATAGAAAAGAAACCCCAGAACTAGACCCACAGATGTATGGCCAACTCATCTTTGACAAAGCAGGGAAGAACATCCAATGGAAAAAAGACAGTCTCTTTAACAAATGGTGCTGGGAGAACTGGACAGCAACATGCAGAAGGTTGAAACTAGACCACTTTCTCACACCATTCACAAAAATAAACTCAAAATGGATAAAGGACCTGAATGTGAGACAGGAAACCATCAAAACCCTAGAGGAGAAAGCAGGAAAAGACCTCTCTGACCTCAGCCGTAGCTATCTCTTACTCGACACATCCCCAAAGGTGAGGGAATGAAAAGCAAAAATGAATTACTGGGGCCTTATGAAGATAAAAAGCTTCTGCACAGCAAAGGAAACAACCAACAAAACTAAAAGGCAAACAACGGAATGGGAAAAGATATTTGCAAATGACATATCGGACAAAGGGCTAGTATCCAAAATCTATAAAGCGCTCACCAAACTCCACACCCAAAAAACAAATAACCCAGTGAACAAATGGGCAGAAAACATGAACAGACACTTCTCTAAAGAAGACATCCGGATGGCCAACAGGCACATGTAAAGATGCTCAACGTCGCTCCTCATCAGGGAAATACAAATCAAAACCACACTCAGATATCACCTCACGCCAGTCAGAGTGGCCAAAATGAACAAATCAAGAGACTATAGATGCTGGAGAGGATGTGGAGAAACGGGAACTCTCTTGCACTGTTGGTGGGAATGCAAATTGGTGCAGCCACTCTGGAAAACAGTGTGGAGGTTCCTCAAAAAATTAAAAATACACCTACCCTAGGACCCAGCAATAGCACTGCTAGGAATTTACCCAAGGGATACAGGAGTACTGATGCATAGGGGCACTTGTACCCCAATGTTTATAGCAGCACTCTCAACAATAGCCAAATGATGGAAAGAGCCTAAATGTCCATCAACTGATGAATGGATAAAGAAATTGTGGTTTATATACACAATGGAGTACTACCTGGCAATGAGAAAGAATGAAATATGGCCCTTTGTAGCAACATGGATGGAACTGGAGAGTGTGATGCTAAGTGAAATAAGCCATACAGAGAAAGACAGATACCATATGGTTTCACTCTTAGGTGGATCCTGAGAAACTTAAGAGAAACCCATGGGGGACAGGAAGAAAAAAAAAAAAAAAAAAAAAAGGAGGTTAGAGTGGGAGAGAGCCAAAGCATAAGAGCCTCTTAAAAACTGAGAACAAACGGGGTTGATGGGGGGTGGGAGGGAGGGGAGGGTGGGTGATGGGTAATGAGGAGGGCACCTTTTGGGATGAGCACTGGGTGTTGTATGGAAAGCAATTTGACAATAAATTTCATATGTTGAAAAAAATAAATAAACATAAAAAATTCCACAACATCATGCCGGTCCTTCCCCCTGAGGACACAACGACCCCAGGCCCTTATCTGAAAACCCAACTCCTTACGGGGTAGGTTCTGTCCCAACACCAGCTGCCCGGTGCCTCACCTGGCTCCGCTTCCGCTTCCATCGCTCACAACAAAGCCAAGCTCCTCCTTGACCCCAGCCTTTGGCCTCGGAGTCAGACTGCTGGGAGAGTGCTCGGTCAGCCTCAGCTCCCCAGCGACCTCTCCGGAAAAGGCCCTTCCGGAAGCACAGTGCACAAGTAAGCGACATTTCCTCCTAACCCCTTCGCTCGTCCAGATACACTCTTCTCAGATGTGCCTCCACCACCGTCTCCGAGGAGCACAGCAGCCAGAGCCTGGCGACCACAATGGGGCAGAGTCACAAAAGGGCTCAACAAGGGTGGGTGGTTGTGTCTCTGCAGATGATTCGGGTGCACCAACACAGAAGCCCTTTTTGGGGGGGCTACCCTGTACGCTTGAGGGGCATCCCGCCCCCAGCCTGCTTCAGATTCTGGCTCTCCCTCTGTCTGCCCCTCCCCTGGCCACACTCTCTGTCTCTCTAAATAGTAAATAAACATTACGAAAATTAGAAAACAAACCACACCGATCAAACACTCCCAGAATAACTGTCACTTAAGCGATCCACTTCATCTCGTTGCCCTGCCATAGCCAGCCCGTCATCACAAAGCCTGCCCTGGGCAGGCACCTGACAGGGGAGGAGGGCGGCCATGGCAGTGGGGGATAGGGAGCTGGGAGGCTGACACCATCACCACCCCATGGACGCTGGCTGAGCGTGGGCAAACTGGATGGTCATTTTAGAAGAACGACGGGTACTAGGCAAGGACTACTGGGTTTCGTTTTCTCCTGTAACAAATGCTGATGACCAAAATGTTTACTACGACTTCTCAGTCTTCCCTGGCTTGCTCTTATACATGTGAGTAGCCTGTTAATCAACACATCATGAACTAGGAAAGATGAGTTCAATTTGAAGCATGTTTGAAGGCATCAAGGAGACCCCGAGGCAGTCACCACTGGAAGGACTGAGACCCCAACAAAAGGGAAGCCCGCTGAGCCAACTCTAATGTTCAGAGTCCTCTCTCTCCCTCAAGACATGTGAGGATTCTGAATTTCCTCAGGGATTGGAGGCAATATACCAACGAGCTGCAAAGGAAACCTAACAGAAAGGCCAGCAGAAAGTCGCAGCTAACCGAGCTCTGGACAGCACAGGGAGGCACAGAAAATGAGCCCGGCACTCGGCAAGCACTGCCTGAGAAGCTGACCCTTCCATCATGTCATTGTGCTGTGGACAAAATAACTGGGCTTTGGGACCTACCATCAAGAACGGGTCCTCGGAAACACTCCAGGCCTCCAAATGGAGAGCCTGGAGGTCTACACGGGAGTGGGGGACAGCGTGAGCCCAGCTCACACTGCACCTTACAAAGACTGAGCCCCAGTCTCAACTCACTCACGCCTGAGTGGGCCCAATAACCGCCGCACTCGGGGTGTGTGGGATGAAATGCTGAAGGAATACAACCACACGAAGAGCCTCTATGCTTCTCCATACAGTCCAGCAGAAAAATAAAAACAAAGAAGAAATGAAAAGACAAGATAAGACAAGACAAAAAAAAGACAGAAAAGAAAAGAAAAAAGAAGAAAAAAGAAAGAAAAGAAAAGAAAAGAAAAAAATGAAAAGGAAACGAAATGAAGGGAAAGGAAAGGCAAGGAAATGAAAGGAAACGAAAGGAAAGGAAAGGAAGGGAAAGGCAAGGCAAGGCAAGGCAAGGCAAGGCAAGGCAAGGCCAGGAAATGAAAGGAATGCCTGGGTGGCTCAGTCGGGGAAGCATCCCACTTTGGTTCATGTCATGATCTGACGCTTTATAGTTTGAGTCCCGCATCGGGCTCTGTGGTGACAGTGAAGAGCCTGGAGCCTGCTTTGGATTCTGTGTCTCCCACTTTGTCTCCCCCTCCCCTGCTCAAGTTTTGTCTCTCTCTCTCTCTCTCTCTCTCTCTCAAAAGTAAATAATATTAACAAAAAAATTCTTTTAATAAGAAAAGGAAAGAAACAAACAAGCAAACAAAAAAAGAGAGGCACCTGGATAGCTCAGTCTACTCGTTTAAGTGACCAACACTTGGTTTCGGCTCACGATTGTGAGTTTGAGCCCTGTGTTGGGCTCTCTACTGACAGAAAAGAGCCTCTCCTCAACAGTGTCTCTCTCTCCCCCGTCCTCTACCCCCACCCCTGCTCTCACTTTCTTTCTCCCTCAAAATAAATAGATAAACATAAAAAAAACAACAGGTTTTACATCATAACGACCCAAAGAAGAAAGAAGAGAAACAGACCAAGAGGAGACACATAGACTGGAGTTATTGGATGCAAAAGTCAACTGTCCAAAAACCATTCTTGACAAATGGGAAATTTTCAGAGACTCAAAACAGATTCTCAAACTGCAAATTATCAGAGCTAAACTTAAGATCTCCAGGTGCCTGGGTGGCTCAGTTGGTTAAGCATCTGACTTCAGCTCAGGTCATGATCTCGTGATTCGGGAGTTTGAGCCCCGCGTTGGGCTCTGTGCTGACAGTGCAGAGCCTAGAGCCTGCTTCGGCATCTGTGTCTCCCTCTCTCTCTGTTCTTCCCTTGCTCCCAGTCTGTCTAGCTCTCTAACATAATTAAAAGACTAAAAAATCTTGTCAATGGCATTAAGAACTCAGTCTGTGGGTTTCACATCAGACTAGACACAGGTGAATAGACTCAGTGAACTGAAAGATAGGTAGGTAAAAATATATCTAGACCATACACAGAGAAAACGTCCAGAAAATACAGAAGCCCAAAAGACACAGAAGATATGGTACAAAGGTCCAATAGGAACCCACAAAGTAGAGGAAACACAGAATGGGTAGTACCACTTCGCTACAAAGATAAGAATCAAAACTGATAAAAGAACCATGAGAGTGACTCCACAAAGAACACCCGAGGCAAAAAGATGTTAACAGTCACGAGAGGACAAAGATACCGCCTTCCATGGGACAACAACAACAACACTACCAGCTGACTCTTCAAGAAAAGCAAATGAAGCCAGATGATGGATTGGCATGTATGAAAGGTGAACTAAAATAGCCACCAACCTGGAAGTCTTTACCTAACAGAAACATTCTTCACAGTGAAGGCAAAGTAAAGATGTTTTTCAGGCAAAACAGAAGCAAAAACAAAAATAAAAACAGAAACAACAAACAAAAACACACACACACACACACACACACAAACCATGACGACACATCAACTACAGACACAAACTAAAATCAATATTAAAGCAGCTTGTTGCAGAAAAGAAATGTAGTCTCTGAAAGAAATATGAAAAAACAAGGCTTGCAGAACAACGTCACAACAGAAAGGGTAACTATGAGAACAAACCTTCACAAGCATTAAGTGCACGAAACAATGACAACAACGCCAAAATCCATCTAAGACTTAAAAATATGAGCCAACAAAAGGTGAAGAGGAGTTCAGTGTGGTTCAAGTGTCAAAGAAAAGAGCAGGGGCGCCTGGGTAGCTCAGTCAGTTGAGTGTCCGACTTTGGCTCAGGTCGCGATCTCACGGTTTGTGAGTTGGAGACCCGCGTCAGACTCTGTGCTGATGACTCAGAGCCTGGAGCCTGCTTCAGCTTCTGTGTCTCCCTTTCTGCTCTGCCCCTCACCCGATTGTATTATGTCTCTCTCAAAATACAAATAAATCTTAAAGCAAAGAAAAGACAAAAGGAGAGAGCAGTGTCTGGGAAGCAGTACAAGTCCTGAATCAGGCAGGGGTCAGTTTAAAATGCACCTGCCTCTAGAAATAGATATATTCCAACTACCTAACAGATCAGTGTACAATTAAAAACTCCCTCCTACTTCTAAAGGAAGGCTAGAGACCAAAAGAACACAGAACAGCTGGGACAAAGAAGAATAAAGATCTTGCCCTAAGCCAATGCCAATGCCAACGCCAATGCCACGCTTCTACACGGTGTTGTTCTGAAAATGTACGTATTTTTTGCATGAAAGGTATGAGTACGTTAATCTGTACTAATTTATTGTCTTTAAGTGGATGCATCACATCTGAGATGCTCGGATTTGGCTTGGTTTCCTTAATGTTTGTTTTTGAGAGAGAGACACAGGGCACGTGAGGGGAGGGGAAGAGGGAGATGGACACAGAGAATCTGACACAAGTCCAGGCTGGCAGCTGGCAGCACAGAGCCCCACATGGGGCTCTAAACCATCAACTGTGAGATCGCCACCTGAGCCAGAGTCGGACCCTTAACACAGAGAGCCACCCAGGCGCCCGCTTCAATTCTCGGTTCAACCTCACCACAGTAGAGATCAAGAGACACAACCCCCACACTCGAAGGCTCTCTGGGGCCCTCAATAATCCCCTGATGTCCAAGTGTCCCGACACCACCGAGTCTGAGAAACACTGACCCAGGGAACAAAGGACACTCTCCCCTTCTTCTCATCAACTTCCCAATTTCTATAGGGTTTCCCCAGCTCACCAAACTCTCTAGGGCCTGGCCCACAGGACGCAAGGGCCTAAGGCGGCCTTTGTTCGTGGCAGCCGCCTCGGGGGACAGAACGTGTGCAGCCTGTGCGGGGTCAGGGGACGGACAAGGCGGGAAGGTCTCCGACAGCCTCTGCGAGGGCGGGCGGCACACTCCTCCTTACACGACAGCCGCGGCTGAGGCGGGCACCCGGAGAACCTCCCAGAAGCCACTACCGGCAGGGAGAAGGGCCCTTACCGCCTGCCGAGCGGTTAAGCCAGCACTGCCACGGGAGGCGCCCCCCCCACACACCCCACCGCCACAGAGCGGCCACCACGACTCCCGGGAGCCTGCGGGCGTCCACACGGACAGGCCGGCCTTCCTCCCGAGGGGGGCCAAACGCTGTCCCCCAAGTGAGCAGAACCAGGGCGCCCCGAACCACCCGGCCTCTCACGGCTGGCACTGCGGCCTCTGCGGGAGTCCGAGCGGCGCCGGGTCCACCAGAACTCACCTGCCTCGAACGGGACGGTCTTGGGAGAAACAGGGGCCCCAGGGCGACATCCTCGTAGGTGGAAGACTTCTAGCAAGGGAGAAGCCGGAGGCTCAGAAGAGCACCGCCCTCGCCCTCCACAGCGCATGCGGGCTCCCGCCGCCTTCAAGAACCTGCCGGCCTCCCGCCCACCTCTCCGCCTGGCAAATGCTCTGTGGCGCCAGCACCAACGGAACCCACTGCGTCAGGGAGGAAAGACTACCGGGTGGGACGCTGCACCGGCAGAGAATCCTCAACACGCACCCGCCCAGACGCACTGGGTTACAACGTCAGAGGCGAACCCGATCTCAGCTGCGGACCTTGGGCGATGGACACACATCAGCACAGGTTTGGGGCTGTGACAAAGGCCTCGCCCTGGTGGGGGTTTCGGATACCTGCTCAGGGGAGAGGCTGGGCCTCAGTAAGGGCAGGTATGTGTGTGAAATCTCTGGAGCTTCCTGTCACATTTGCTGAAACTGCTCTAGAAAAGTAGCCAAGAAGCCAAAACCACCCCCAAAAATATGCATGGGCGGGCCTCCGTGCAATCATAACCCAAGTCTGTGCTCTTGCCAAGCCCCTCCCCCACCCCCCTCCTCGGCCACCGACGGGGGCTCGGGAGCCTGTAAGAGCCCCGATGCCGTTGATGGGCCACGTTTGGGCCAGCTTCGGGACACCCTGGGCTACGTTGCAGCCTCGCTGCTCCTGATTGTCCATGTTTCCCAAAGCGCAAACCCCCCCACCCCTTGTCGCTTTTGGAGGACACACTGTGTCCCAGCAAAGCAGCAGTGCTGACTGCCCGCCCACAGGCACACTCTGATCCGTGTGAGGTGGCATCTCAGTGTGGTTTTGATTCGTAGTCCCCTGATGAGGAGTGACTTTGAGCATCTTTTCTTTTTTCTTGTATTCCATATAATTTATCATCAAATTGGTTTCCATTCAACACCCAGTGCTCATCCCCACAGGTGCCCTCCTCAATGGCCATCACCCACTTTCCCCTCTCCCCCACCCCCCATCAACCCTCAGTTCGTTCTCAGTATTTAAGAGTCCCTTATGGTATGCCTCCTTCCCTCTCCGCAACTCGTTTCCCCCTTTCCCCTCCCCTCTGGTCTCCTGTGAAGTTTCTCAGGATCCACGTATGCATGAAAACATATGGTATCTGTCTTTCTCTGCCTGACTCATTTCACTTGGCAGAACACCCTGCACTTCCTTCCACGTTGCTACAAATGGCCAGATCTCATCTTTTCTCATTGCCAAGTAGTATTCCATTGTATATAGAAACCTCATCTTCCGTATCCATTTGTCCATCGACGGGCATTTAGGCTCTTTCCAGCATGTGGCTATTGTTGAAAACGCTGCTATAAACATTGGGGTACGAGTCCCCTGTGCATCAGCACTCCTGAATCCCCTGAATTCTAGCAGTGCTATTGCTGCGTCATAGGGTAGATCTATTTTTAACGTAGTGAGGAACCTCCACACTGTTTCCAGAGCGGCTGCACCAGTTTTTCTTCCCACCAACAATGCAAGAGGCTTCCTGTTTCTCCTATCCTCTTCAGCATCTGTTTTGTCCTGATTTGTTCATTTCTGCCACTCTGACCGATGTGAAGTGGAATCTCAGTGTGGTTTAGGTTTGTATTTCTCTGATGAGGAGTGACGCTGAGTATCTTGTCATATGTCTCTTGGTCATCTGGATGTCTTCTTTCGAAAAGTACCTATTCGTGTCTTGTGCCCATTTCATCACCCGATTATTTGTTTTCAGGTGTGGCGTTTGGTGAGTTCTTTATAGGTGTTTGGATACTAGCCCTGTGTCTGATACGTCAATTGCAAATACCTTTTCCCATTTCATCTGTTGTCTTTTTGTTTTGTTGCTTGTTTCCTTTGCAGTGCAGAGGGTGTTTATCTTGATAGGGTCCCAATAGTTCATTTTCGCTTTTAATTCCCTCGCCTCTGGAGACGTGTCACGTAAGAAATTGCCACAGCTGAGGTCGGAGAGGTTCCGTCCTGCTTTCTCCTCTCGGGTTTTAAAGGTTTCGTGTCTCACATTCAGGTCCTTTCTCCACTTTGAGTCCATTTTTGTGTATGCTGTAAGAAAGTGATCTAGTTTCATTCTTCTGCATGTTGCTGTCCAGTTCTCCCAGCACCAGTGGTTAAAGAGTCTGGTTTTTCTCCATTGGATACTCTTTCGTGCTTTGTGGAAGATTAGTGGGCCGGGCCATACATTTGTGGGTCTGAATCTGGGTTCTCTGTTCTGTTCCATTATCCTATGTGTCTGTTTGTGTGCCCATACACACTGTCTTGATGATAACAGGTTTGTAGCAGAGGCTACATTCTGGGACTGTGATGCCTCCTGCTTTGGTTTTCTTGTTGAATATTACTTTGTATATTCGGGGTCTTTTGTGCTTCCATACACATGTTAACATTATTTGTTCTAGCTTTGAAAAGAATGGTGGCACAATTATGATGGGGATTGCATTGAAGGTGTTTGCCTTTCTCTTGACTGCAAATGGCACCATGTACCTACTACGGTCAGTTTCTGTGTGCAAAATGATACGTTTTATCTTGTTAGAGTAGGTTTTCCGGATAGGAAATGCTCTAATAGCCTACTATCTGCGTATATTTCATGCACTCCTGGCCTGGGGGCTCCGGGGTGGGTTTGCACCAGGTGAGGCAGACCGGAGGGAAGGGCCTGGTGGCTGGCTGCGCTGGCCCTAGGGCTGGGGAGGAGGCCCTGAGAACCTGGTGGGGCGGGCCCGGAAGGCAGGAGCGGCCTGATGCCCCAAGCTGGCTCCACCGACTTCCCAGTGAGCGGCCCAGCGTGGTGTGGTGCGGGGCTGCGAGGTGCCTTGCGGTGCGGTTCAGGATGGAAGCGGAGGCGGGCGTGGGGCCAAGCCGGGAGCAGCCTGCAAGAGTCCCGGGTTTGGAGAACGCCCGGGCTTGCGCCACAGCGCGTTGCCAGGGTCCTCTTGTGCGGCCTCTGCCATCCGCCCGGGCCCGGGGCCCGCTCGGAGGGCGGCAGCAGGGTGGCAGGCAGGCTGGCAGGCAGGCAGGCAGGCAGGCAGGCGCGTGCATGGGTGAAACGTGGCACCCGCTTGGCTTGGGACGCGTGGAGCAAGCTCTTGAAGCGCCCAGCGGCAGCCACTGGCCTCTTAGGCCTTAGTGGCCTGAACGCGCCCGACCCTGTCTTCTCTGGGAAGCTAAGCAGGGTCGGGCCTGGTTAGCACTTGGATGGGAGACGGCCTGGGAATACCGGGTGCTGTAGGCTTTTGCCTTTTAAGCCTTTGGCCTCCTTCCCCTCTCCTTTGGCGCCCGCGGCCCCTCCCCCCTCCCTGCCTGTGTCCCTGTCTCCCCAGGGAGGGCCGCTGCTGGGGCCAAACACACCCCAGCCACTGCTCCCTCAGAGCCTCCCGGGCCAGCAAGGCTGCTGTGCCTGGTTGGCCCCGCCCCGCCTCGCCGCCCCCCCCCACCCCCAAGCCCGCACACCCCATGGCACTTGAAAGGGGCGCGCACCCAACTCCGGGTACCCGGCCAAATCCCACTGCAGCCACTGGAAGCCACAGCCCAGCTTTGCACCTTTCCTGACACACCACCCAAACCAGCACCCGCTCCGGGGGAGGGGGGGGTGGTGGTGCGGTGTGGGCGGAACCGGAGGCTGGCCCCTGGGGGCTGGAGGGTGGGGGCTGGGTGGGTGGATACAAGACCCTAGGAGCGGGCTGGAGGGGCAGCGCGAGCCCAGACTCCGCATCCGCCACAGGCCTGGGCTCCCTGGGTCCTGGACCTCTTCCCTCCCTCGAGCCCTCATCCCCAGGTCCCCTGGCATTTCAGGAGGCCCAGCTAGGGCAGCGGACTCGGGGCTGGTGGTGTTGTCTGGGGGCGCTGGGGGCTCCGGGGTGGGTTTGCACCAGGTGGGGCGGGCGGTAGGGAAAGGCCGGGGGCGGGGGGAGCGTGGGGTGCTGGTTGCGCTTGCCCTGGGGCTGGGGAGGAGGCGCTGAGAACCCAGTGGTGGGGGCCCGGAAGGCACGGCCCGCCAGGTGCCCCACGCTGGCTTCCACCCTCTTCCCAGTGAGCGGCCCGACGTGGTGCCGTGCCGTGCGGTGCGGTGCGGTGCGGTGCGGTGCCGGTTGGAAGCGGAGGCGGGCGTGGGGCCAAGCCGGGAGCAGCCTTCAAGAATCCCGGGATCGGTGAAGGCCGGGGCTTGGGCCACAGCGCGTTGCCAGGGTCCTCTGGCGCCGCCTCCGCCACCCGCCCGCGCGCGCGGCGGAGGGCGGCGGCAGCCAGGCAAGCAGGCAGGCAGGCAGGAAGGCGCGTGCATGGGTGAAGCGCGGCAGCCGCTGGGCTTGGGACGCGTGGAGCAGGCTCTTGAGGCGCCCAGCGGCAGCCGCTGGAGTCTAAGGCCATACCACCCTGAACGCGCCAGATCTCTTCTGATCTAGGAAGCTAAGCAGGGTCGGGCCTGGTTAGTACTTGGATGGGAGACCGCCTGGGAATACCGGGTGCTGTAGGCTTTTGCCTCTTGCCCTGTGCCTTTTTCTTTTGCCTCTGACCTCCTTGACCTCTCTTAGGCGCCCGCCGCCCCTCCCCCCTCCCTCCGTGTGTCCCTCTCTCCCCGGGGAGCGCGGCTCCTGGGGCCAAACACACCCCAGCCACTGCTCCCTCAGCCCCTCAGGGATCCTCAAAGCGGCCTGGCCTGGCCTGGCCTGGCCTGGCCCCGCCTGGCCCCGCCCCGCCCCCCCAGCCCTCAACCCCAGGGCACTTGACAAGGAGCATGCTCCCAGCTCCCCGCACCAGGCCAAATCCCACTGCACCATCTGGAAGCCACGCCCCAGCTGTGCACCTTTCCTGACACACCACCCACACCGGCACCCCACCCGCACGGAGGGGTCTGACTGTCTTTAATTGCATGTCACTTATAAATGTAGACAAAATAATTTAATAAATATATAAATTTAATAAATATAAATATATATATGAAAAAATTCACCCTTGGGGTACCTGGGTGGCTCAGTCAGTTAAGCACCCAACTTCAGCTCAGGTCATGATCTCATGGTTCCTGAATCTGAGCCCTAAATCAGGCTGTGCATGGACAGTGTGGAGCCTGCTTGGGATTCCTTCTCTCCTCTCTCTGCCCGTGTCTCTCTCTCTCTCTCAAAAATAGATACTTAAAAGGGGCGCCTGGGTGGCTCAGTCGGTTGAGCATCCGACTTCGGCTCAGGTCATGATCTCGCGGTCCGTGAGTTCGAGCCCCGCACTGGGCTCTGTGCTGACAGCTCAGAGCCTGGAGACTGTTTCAGATTCTGTGTCTCCCTCTCTCTGCCCCTCCCATGCTCATGCTCTGTCTCTCTCTCTCCGTCAAAAATAAACATTCAAAAAAAAATTTTTTTTTAAATAGATACTTAAAAAAAATTCACCCTGATTATTGCTGTGCAGTAAGACTACGACAGAACTTTTGCTGAAGATTTTCTTTAATTTCCAAATAGTCTCTAATTGATGTCCTCAATGCAATAATCTGAAATCTAAGATTATATTAATAAATACAGGTAAGTACATTTTTCTTGGTATCTCCTCAAACATTCTCATGCTATTTAAACAGAAGATCATCCACACGAGTGCATTCTGAGTGACAAAATTCATCCCACCGACTATGGAGGTGGAGACCTAGCAAGTCCACAGAAATCTTGGACCACCACAAAGCAAAGCTGGTACTGGGCCATGGGTCGGTCGGGTCAAAGGTCGTGAGCCACTTTCAGGTTCACACTTAGCATGTGCTAAGTCAAGACCCTAGCCTTGGAAATACAAAGATGAATGAAAATAACCAAAACACTGGGAAGGCTTACAGCTTCATGAGGGGAGTCAGCACATAACAACTGGGGGGATCACTCCCCTAAGTAGGTGACAGACCGAGGGAAGATTGTTAGAGGAATACTGAGTTCATTAAGACATTCTCAGTGTTCATGTACTGCGTTTCCAGCCAGAGGTTAAACACTAAACTCAGTACTATAAAATAACTGAAGAGCCAGAAGTGGAATCAGCTCATCCAAGTGCCCCTGACGACAGTAAATGCCGGCTACAGTGCATTATAATAATTTAGTGTATTTACTTGATTCTGATTGTGGGTATTGATTTTGAGATACACAATTGATTTACTAACACCTTTTCCAAAGGTGAAAAAACATCAAATTAATGCTCCAATGAACTCTATAAACACATTGCAATTTCAAAATGTTAAAATATGAAAAAACATATTTGTCATAAGCAGGAATCAAGTAATAAATCATAATATACCTATTCTTTTAGAGGCAATAAACACACAATAACACACAATATATAAATATCTAAATAAACAAAACGTCCCAGGTAAAGGCAGAAGTAGTATAGTAAAATTTCTTTCACATTTTACATTGCTACAGGTTTTTGCCATTAAAAAATACCTGTATGAATACCAATTAGGCAACTTCACAGATCTTAAAACAGTGACAACTCATTAGGATTTTATCACTACCCATCCTTAAAGGGAATATTATATACTTCAAATAAACCTTATGATGGTCCTTATCTTATTTAGTGATTTAAAAACTCAGAGAGAATCTCCTATTTTATAAATATGAAAGCTTTGTAGTATCATATTGTCTTACAGTTAACTAAAGCTGAACCAAAACATTAAACAAGAATTGGGGTATCCTGTACGTACACACACACACACACACACACACGCATCTGATATGACAGCATAATCCTGACCAACACATTCGTGTTCCTTCTGAGTATCAAAGAGAAAAACAAATTGTGTTCCCATTTTATAGTAGTTATTCTATCTGGTGATATCACGGCCACAGCTCCACAACCAAGTAAGAATGATTTTTAACTACATTTTCACTTGTATGTACACACACACAGACGAACATACTTGAAGCCTGACTCCCTCTCTGCAGCTGCAATCTAATTTCCGCTGCCTGCTATGTACCTGCACCTGAATACTCGGTCACTATAAATTCAGCACAAATAAAGCTGAACATGTCCTCTTGTCTCCCACACTGCAATCCCTAAGTCCTGGAACTTGCCCCGTCTCCAGTGTTCTCTCTCTTGGCTAAAGAAACACCATTTTGTAGCCAAGCATCCAGATCACAAATCTGAAGTCAACTATCGCTGCGCCAACTCACACCCACGCTGTCACTTACCAAGGCCCAGCTGTGCGCCTCCTGGGTGTACCTCCTCCGCCATCAGTCTGTGTTTCCTTACTTAATGGCGTCCTCATCCATTTGCTGAACAAATTAAACTAAGGATCCTAACCGGCCTCGATGCCTATAATTATTCTAAATTCAGTGTCCTGAAGACATACTATGTACAGGATAACAACATTATATTTTATCCAAACCACAGCACTTATGAGACAGAAAGAGGGGACACCAGACAAGACGCTAAGACATCAGAGACGAAGCTTCTCTGTCGCTTCAGTAGAAAACCTGGCGAGAATAGACACCATGAGCTATGTTCTACAAAAGAGGACGAAACAAAAGAAAACATCTGAACACCCTATCGCTCCTCCTAAAATAATATAAAAGAGTCCACCAAAATAATGGTTATTTTCATTTCTGACTTCTGACTTTAAACAAAACAGCAAACAAAGAGTACAACTGAGTACTATGTCAACAGGTATTCAAAACAGAACAAAGCACGAATCAGGACATCTCTGAAAAATGTTGGGTTGAACAAAATAAAACTGTGTTTTTTTTAATAGGAAAAATGCAGTCAAAGTCAGCAATTTCATGTATCTCAACCTAATTAAGGTACTGGTCTCCTCTCTCTTTAAATTATTTTTCATTGTCTATTTAGGAAGGACAAGTACTTCACAGCTCGATCAGACTGCTAATTTCTTAGCAGAGTTCTGTTTTTGTCCTCCTAAATATTACAGTAAGGGGAAAGATAGGATTGCCTTACCCAATAGTATCTTTGTAAAAAAAAAAAAAAAGTTTTCTGTGAATATTCTCATTTCTCTTGAACTATCTTAAAAATAAATAAAGTCTTCCAACTTTCTTTTCCACTAAAATAAAAAAGCAAGGCTTTGATTACCATCCACAACTAATGAGCTAAAGAGAGGAATATAGAGAGAACTGTCCCACGATGTAATGGACATTTAAAAAGCACTTCAGGAATTCTTTTAATTGTCATCTCAGCTTTCCCATCAGGTGTGGAATTCCAGAGGAGAACTACACTGCTCTTGCGTCGTAAACTTTTCCTCATTCCAGGTTTTCACTCCTAATTCTAGAGTTGGAAAGAACTGTTCGATCCAGCTGGATGGTTTATTCAGACAGCACTTTCCATGTGTTTATAGCCTCCATCAAGGGTATTAGAGAGGCTGTTTTCACGCCGGTGGCACTGTCCACTGTTATATAGACCTAGGTGTGTAAATTTGACAACCAAGAGCAATTGCTAGATGGGGCGCCTGCGTGGCTTGTCGGTGAAGCGGCCGACTCTTGATATCTACTCAGGTCATGATCTCACGGTTTGTGGGTTTGAGCCCCACATCGGGCTCTGTATTGGTGGCACAGAGCCTGCTTGGGATTCTCTGTCCCTCCCCCACATGCACACACTGTCTCTCAAAAATAATAAACATTTTTTAAAAAAAGAGAAAGAGCAATTACTAGCATTTGAAATGTACAGACCAAGTATGCCTAGGTGGCTCAGTCGGTAGAGCATCCAACTGTTGAAGTCAGGTCAGGTCATGATGCCACGGTTGTGGGATCAAGCTCTGTGTTGGGCTCCCACCTGCGCATGGAGCCTGCTTAAGAAATTCCCTTTCTCTCTCTCTCTTTCTCTCTCTCTCTCTCTCTCTGCCCCTCTATTCCCACTCACACTCTCTAAAAAAAAGAAAGACAGAAATGACAGAAAGAAAGAAAGAAAAAGAAAGAAAGATCAGACATAGAAAAGATATAGAATCTATTGTGGATAAAAATCAGGTATATATTATTGAATTCAAAGATAAAGTCAATGTCAGAGAAAATCTCAAGTCCAAGAACCAATCCTCCAACTCTGGGGTCCCAATAATGTGACTTCACACTGTGTTTAGATTTGACCAAATGATTTTTAAAAATTTATTAAAAGATGAATAAATCAGGGTACTGTCATATTGGATAAATACCATTAAAAAACACTAAATAAACCAGACTCCTTATATTTGACTGATTAGCATGCTCTAATTATGGGAAGTCAAATTATAATTACAAGGCTGATTCATGAGGATACAGAGTAAAGAGCCACTTTCCTTATTACGGTAATAAAGATACCCAACATGATGGTCCTCATCGCTACAGTGTCCTATTTCAATGCTTTAAAAACTCTTGGCTTTGTGTTTACCTGGTTTGGGATTTGATGTAGACTACCGTCCTTTTACCAATATGACTCTTACTCAGAGAGGTTATAGTATAAATGACTTAGATTACAGCTACCTTTCATTACATCCTGGTCCTAAACAGTCACTTTAATTAAATTCTAAGGCTGTCTGATGCTAATTTAGAGGTAATTAGGTAACTATCCAAATCATGTGCATGCATGTGTACATTAACATGCATCGTGTACACCTGAATATACACATTTATACATACCTGTACACTTTACCTATACACATGCACAGATATACATTTACACACATGTATGTGTATACGAGTGCATATAAAACTTTCCAGATATGATTGCAGGAAAGGTCTTAATGATTTATCCCACCTACACTTTTCTCAATGGATTTACTGCCTAACATCTTAGACATTACCCACTGACTCTCCTAACCCACCTCATGTAAAACAGCCACTCCTTTTTACATCACGTGACCAGTGATGAGCTCAACCTTCCTATGATGAAGCTGCTTGTCATCTGTTAGTGAGAAAAGACACCGGTTATCTGCCAACTTTCCCAGGAAAATGAGTGACAGTGATAGACGGGTACAGAGCTAATCCACAAGCCCCAGCAATAATCACCTTTGTACAATGGAAGAAAAGCCAAAAGAGAATTCACTGGGTTACAACTTCAGCATTGATACCAGGGAGGGGAGACCAGACTACTAGGGGAAGCCCCTGAGTCTGCTCTAGTAACCATTCACCTCCCAACAGGGAGATCTAAAGCTTTGTCTGGGTTGAAGATTCGGGGACCAGAAGAAGAGGCAAGATATCAACACAAAAGGAGTACCTGAATCAATTTCCCAAAAGCCCTTCTGGACAATGCTATCGCTTAGCCCTGAACTCCACAGTGCAGTTGGACACAGGCAGTAATGGAGCTGTCCTCGATCCAAATGCTACGATCCCCTGTGCATGTCAGACAGAAGAGCCTACACAGCACCTTAGTTCTTTGGACTGAACCTATAAGGGAGAAATGATTGGTGGGCAAGACCTAAAGGAGGTATCCATACACATTGTAGAGGGCAGAGGGGCCACCACCAAAGACAGCAGGTCCTAATCCCTGAAACCTGAAAATGTTACCCAATATGAAAGGGGCGGGGGGGGGGAGTTGCAGATGCTATTAGATTAGGGTCTAGGTTGGGAAGATTCACTTGGGTTATCAGACAGAGCCCTAAGAGCAATCACAAGTGTCCTTGTATAAGAGGCAAAGAGAGATGTGACAGGCAAGAGGAGACAGCAGGAACCAGGGAGGTGGGGACTGGCATAAGGTCCCCACAGCTGAACCGTGCCAGCCACAGAGGGAGTGTGGCTCTGCCCACATCCTGATTTTCGCCCAGTGATGCCAATGTCTGACGTTCAGCCTCCAAAACTGAGAGAAAATACACTTCTGTTGTTTCAAGCCGCCAAGTATCTGGTAGTTTGGTACAGTATCCACAGGAAGCCGAGAGAGATTCGTATTTTGCCGAGAGTATTTATAGGATATATTCTAAACTGAAACTCTATAAAAACGTATCATAGTACAAAGTTAAATAAACAAACATAAAGTCCTTAATGACATTCTGGGCATTACATACATTTTTAAATGTACAGAATTCCCTTTAATTCAGTGTAAAAAATATCATAAAAGCTAGTTCTTTTAAGCCCTCACATTCTACTTTTTTCATTTTTATTTATAAGTAAGCATGTGGGTGTTGGTTTTTTTTTTTTTTTTGATCCTAGAAAATTAAAACATGCTGGACCATTTTATAAAGTTTTATAATTGGTGTGAGTCCTACTTCAGAGTGTATTTTTGGAGTTATTAAGTTCAGTGAGTATTCTTACAATCATGTTCTGCCTTCCAGGAGTATTAGCCTAGACTGGAAAAGGGTGGTCAGAAACATGTTCTCCCTCTAAGTTAAGCTGGAAATGAGCTTTAAAAAAAAAAAAAAAAGGCAGAGTCCAAATGTCAGGACGTTTTCTGGAAGGAAGATATCTGTTTCAGAGAGCCCCTACTTTTCAGTTGCTGCCAACAGAAACATGTCCTTTGTGCACGATGTCTGACCGCTGATCCCCTAGCAACTGGAGCTGAGAGGTCTCAGAACTCAATCAATTACCTGGTTCTCTTCCCTTCTAGCCCCCACCTCCGGGGAGGGGGGCATGTCAAGGAGGAGACACTGCTAATGAAACAGTTAGGGTTCTAAGCATTCCCTCCCAGATAACCCTAAATTCAAATATTCAAACCAGTAATCTGATGCACACCATAGCTTCAGGGATATGAATACTTTAGCAATAGGAAATATTAATCAGTGAAATCATACACTTCGTGGTGAGAAAAAAAAAAAAACTTATTTGGCACTAAAGAAATGAGAAGTGAGCAGCTCCAAACACTGAGATATAAAAACGCTTTCCATTTAACAGTAAGTAGGTCTGACCTTCTACTAATCTCATTGAAATGCAGAAAAAGACTTTAAGATAACAGGGTCAGGACAAACTATCATGTTAACGACCACTAATATAATTGAGCATCACATATGATTTTTATTTGTTCTACAGTAAGTCTAAATAAATACAGTGAACCATATGGCGTATACCAAAATGACAAGGAATGGGTGTCTCAAAATTCAGGTAAGTTATTAATATTCTCACGTAAAAAGTGCCATGCAAATGTGAGGGGGCTTTTAAATTATAAGTTGACCAAGAGACGGTTAACTCGAGATATCAAATATTTGACTCTACTTCAGAGAAGTTCATATACCTTTTCAAATCTCCTGAAAATAACTTATACTTTCTATGAAACACCTGCAACTGGGTTTAGAAGTTGCAGTATTCATCTTCCAAGTGTTCTTCTGCACTACTCTATTCATCCAGAGACTCAAATGGAAAACAATGCCTAAACTCTCCTTCTTAATCAAACACTGAACATTAAAAAAGACACCGACTCTATGTAAGACATGGTTACCATTGCACGGTATCTGATTTTTAATCCATTTTCAAACTTCAATTTTTTATTGTACACTTTTCTTCATAGTTTCGACTAGTGTCTAAGGAAATCCAACAAACTCATGAATTTCAATATAAAATAAAGTTAGAGGGGCGCCTGGGTGGCGCAGTCGGTTAAGCGTCAGACTTCAGCCAGGTCACGATCTCGCGGTCCGTGAGTTCGAGCCCCGCGTCAGGCTCTGGGCTGATGGCTCAGAGCCTGGAGCCTGTTTCCGATTCTGTGTCTCCCTCTCTCTCTGCTCCTCCCCCGTTCATGCTCTGTCTCTCTCTGTCCCAAAAATAAATAAACGTCGAAAAAAAAATTAAAAAAAATAAAATAAAATAAAATAAAGTTAGAGATTTTGAAATAAATCTCTCTGTATGTTTAGAAAACCACCGTTGCATTTCTTTCTTTTTTTTTTTTTCAACGTTTATTTATTTTTGGGACAGAGAGAGACAAAGCATGAACGGGGGAGGGGCAGAGAGAGAGGGAGACACAGAATCGGAAACAGGCTCCAGGCTCTGAGCCATCAGCCCATAGCCTGACGCGGGGCTCGAACTCACGGACCGCGAGATCGTGATCTGGCTGAAGTCGAACGCTTAACCGACTGCGCCACCCAGGCGCCCCCACCATTGCATTTCTTAAGCAGATATTTAAATGCTCTCAAATATAACAAGGGATACTCTGTCATGCATAATTAGTATTATAAATACCCACAATTAATTTTACCATGATGGTTTTAAACCTAGAATATGTACCACTCCCCAAGAATTTAAAAATCAGTCTTACTCCCAGTTGTAATATCCACAAAAAAACTGCCTGCGATTCTCATATATACCCATACACATGTAAGAGCATACACATATGCACATGTGTGCACGCACAACACACACCCTCATACACATGCACTTGTGGTTCTTTGTTGCAAATGTATACCTAAAGGTATAGACGAGAAGTACGGTAGTCACCTATGACACTAACCAACAACAAATGAATTTTTCATCTCTACAGATAACAAATAATCATGATTGCTTAGTACATATGTACATATAAGTGTATAATTACATATTGATTAGTTTAGCTTTTAGCAAAACACAAGAGTATATTGCATTTCTCCAGAGAAGATAGTATTTTTTAAAATTATACCAACAGACCATTAGCATTGAGTGAATTTATTTTCCCCAACAGTGCTAAAGATATGCAAAATTTCCATTCCTTAGAGTTGCACAGTAAATGATTAACACCAGCTCTGCTCATTATCTCGCTTAACAAAACTTCTCTAAAAACAAATAAATCAAAAATGCCTCCAACATTCCTGAATAAATAAATTACAGACCTATTCAGTGGCAGCAATGATATTTTAAAAAGCTTGTGCAAGCTCATTGTACAATTTTATTACGAAACCACATTTGATAAAAGAAAAAAACTGTCCACTTTTTCATCCTCTACATAGTTTTACTAGCAGGGATAGCTTCTCAAAGATGAAGAAACTTTATAATAGCAACAGATCTAGGAAGTGTTAACCCTGTGTTCCAACAGATTATAGTCACTGCTAATTAGGAGCTGATACTTCTTATAAAGATACTTTTAGGAGCCAAGAGTATTTTTCTCTCATAATGAGAATATGAGGATAATGACAGCTAATAGGAGCCATCAGTATATGATCAGAGGCCATAAATGAGAACATTTATATAATGGGAAACATAATTCTTAACTTTAAAAATATAGGTTGCAGAGAATCATTTTTACTTCTACATAAACCCTCACAACTTTTCCCTAAACAAATGCCATGAGAACAACGGACAAAGGCATCTTGTGTGCCCTGGTTTTCAGTAAAAATGGGCATTTATACAACAGTGGTCCCAACACTTTATATTTTACAAAATCTCAGTGCAGAAACAGTACTAAGTAAGCATAAATGTTAAGAGGAAAAAATTAATGAAGTGATGAAATTGCATTATTTTGAAGTGAAAATCAATGTATCCTAGGATTCAGTAAAGCTCACCAGGTAATAAGTCCACTGCATACTAAAGACTGTAGGCTAAAATCTAAAACTAGGCTCCAACGAGTTAACCTATATTTTATTCAAACAACCACTAAAAAACCATTTTCTTTTATGACTGACAAAAGTTATAACACTAGAAGATCTAATGTAGAAAAAGCTTTATAATTATTCTAATCGTGCCATTAAAAGTATCCTTCAAAATAATTCTACCCACAAGATTCTGCTATTTCCAAAAGCACACGTACACACAAAATAATTCAGTTCAAAACACAATGAACTCCTCTCTCGCCATAACCTAAAAGATTTTTCTTGGAATTAAGAAAGAAAAAAAAGGGGGGGGGGAAGCATGTAAATTAAGGTGACTGAAACATGCTTTCATCTAGCAGAGTAATATGGTAGCTATTCATCACCTGAAGTCATAAAACACTAGGTCTCGTCCTTAGCATATTCTAATGAAGCCTATCATGCAAATGAGAGTGACCTTTTCCTTGCGTTCTGCAAGTTCACATTTATTCCAGGAGTACATAGAGTTTGCCAATACAAACTAGCCAAAGACTGGTAATTACTGTAATCAATTAGTAGTTAGTGTCGTTCTGCTCATCTTCAGCTAATGTCAACTAAGCCATTTTTGAGAGAGCCACCCTTGACAACAGCTCTTCCGTTGTTGTTTCTAAAATGAGGTGAAAAAGAAAATAAAAAGACGAAAACATTCAAACTTTCCAATATGGCCGCACAGTTGCATCCCTCCAAATGACGTGAAGATACAAGACAGGGCCCCAAAGTTTATAATGGACAAAGACTCTGGGGTAAAGTTGCGTCTCCTTAAAATGACATGGAAGTTTTCTGCCTATACAATTAAACATTAATATTTAAATATTTAAATGAAGGACACTCTCCTGTGCAGCAGTTCAGACTTGGTAGAACTTGGGCACTCTTCGCAACGGTTGAGTAAACAGGCCATACCCTCTGCTCGGGAACAGTCTATTCTGTCGACAGTTATGGATAGGAAACATTACGGCAGCCGGTAATTAAAGTAAAAACTAATACTGTCTCAGAGATGGGGAATTTTGTAAAGGAAAATCATTTATCATGGCTTACAGTTCTCACAACTGAAATGAATTATCTTTTCCTTTAGCACATATCCATTTTGAAGCGAGCGTATTTACTAAACTACAGTGAGGCCCACTGGCCCATCTTAATTGCATTAGCCGGGAGGCACGGAACAAAAACATAATAGGTCACAGAAAATATCCCACACATACTGCACAACCGAAAGCCTTGGAATATACAAAGTGGGCCTCAAAAACAAGTACCAATTTAAGGGCTGGTGAATCACAAGAAAACCAGACTATTAAAAAATC
Source organism: Leopardus geoffroyi (assembly GCF_018350155.1). NCBI lineage: Eukaryota > Metazoa > Chordata > Mammalia > Carnivora > Felidae > Leopardus > Leopardus geoffroyi. The sequence continues at coordinate 179,937 of NW_025543559.1, forward strand.
TATAGTATTTTCCCTAATGTGGTTGTTTTCAAAATTTACAATAAGGACTGAAGGAAAATACCTCTGCGGTTACTAGTACAGAAATGTTAATTTCATATCAACCAATGTCCTACTGCTGAACTCGGCCAACATGTGAAGGACAATATATTCAACACTCACTTATGAAAATGTATGAGAGGAAAAAAAGAGGCCACTCCTATGCCAGAAAGAAAATGAATCTATGGTATCTCAGAAGTTATCCAAAAAAAGAAAATAATAATATTGAGACAAATCATTTCACTGAGATTGCTCAACTCAACCGGTAGAACCGAATGCCAGCCTTGTTTGTGTCTGTCAAACTCCCACGTACGAAGTCATGTCTTCCCTCAATCTACACAATCCAGGACCTTTTATGAACTGGAACCTCGGCCTGCTAAGGAATTCCTGGTTTTAAAGAAAAAGAATTTACTTGGGAGGAGTACTACAGGGGTGAATATATGTAATCATTACATGACTGATATTTCTATGTATCTACACATACCTGTAAAACACCGACTCATAACTGTGTGTGTGTGTGTACTTTTATCTTCTCTGAGGACATTCAGTTCACTTCCCGGTGCCTAAAAACATCATTCTTAAATCCCAAACATATCAATGAGATGCAGTCTCTTTTTTAAATTAAGGTCCTCTATGAAAGATTAGGTGCGTGTGGAAAGAAAACTACCACACTAAAGATCATTTTTGTCTTGACTCTGTAACCACGCACAGAAACAACTTTCCGAAACAAAGGCGCAAGAATGGTAAAACCAAACTGAGGTATACTCCGGGTACACAGGTCTTCACAGGTACCCCCTGATAATGTCAGAAGGCCAACAGAGGTAGGGGAGTCGACCTTTTCGAGTACCCGCATAACTGTGGAGTGTTCTGGGACAGGGGGTGGGGGGCACCTCGTTTCGAAGTGTTTGCTTCCGTGGTGAGATCAGGGTCAAAAGAGCAATCAAGTGGCAGTAAGCGGAGCGACGTTGAGGATTTATTGGCTGGCTTCCGCAGACTGCTGGGACCAGTCACCTCCCACGGCGTCAAACACGCGCGACTTGTCGATACTGACACGGAGCCAAACGGCAGGAAGACGGCGGTTTCCATTCTCGTCAGAAGAACAAACCGATGCGGGCTCTGACAGTTACCGCGAGGGGACAAGAGCAAACAAGATGAGCGAAAGGAGAAAAAAATATCCAGTAAGTTGGAAGGGCCTCAGGCTTCTCTCTCTCTCTCTCTCTCTCTCTCTCTCACACACACACACACACACACACACACACACGCACACAAATGATGCCGGGCATGGAAAGGGAGCAGGTGCCTGACTTGTCTCAAAGAAAAGGCTAACATGAAACGCTTCACAAAAGATAAAGCTCTCGGAACACTGCCGCTCAACGCCGAGATGAGGTCTTCACGGTAAACACTTAAGACAACTTGTGACCAAAGTCCTGTTACGACACTAATTGTCCACGAAAGCTGACCTGCAGCAAAGCAGCACAGTTCAGTTCCCATAGTGCAGGCTCACGGGCAGTAACGTGACTGGAGATGACAGAAGACATTCACAGATCACAAAAGACCGAAAATCCTGAGGGTCACCGCACAGCACGCGCCGAAGAGACACTTCGCACGCTGCGTACTTCTTAAGTGGAAATAACAAACCTCGAGTACAACAGCCTAGTGTTTCTCATTATTATTTTCTTGGTGTAGCTTTTCTTATTCTAGTGATGGGACACCGAGAAAATGACTGGCAATACGATTTTTAAGAAATTGGATGCGGTTACTGCATCAACTTAAAAATCTTACAATAAAAAAATTGAGGAATAATATTAAGTTTCTGTCGTATGTACTCCATGAATGATTTAATGTTGCTAAAGTGTTTCAATTTGTTAAGAGTGCTTAGTACAGAAACAGGTCTGAGTATTACATATTGTAAGTTACAATTATTGCAGCATTTCAATTCTTCCATAAGCTAATCAAGTGCATAAAGCACATTTCTGATGCAGTAATTCAAAACTACATTAAGTAACTTTAAATTACCTTGCTTATTATATCTTGTAAAAAAGCCATGGAGATAAAAACTAGTATTTTAATTGATAATTCAACAGTTAAACATTTTTTTACTTGAAGCAGAAAAATATGGTGAACCGTAAGCCTATGTGTAACTCCTATATTTAAATGGAAATACTGTAAATCTTGTTTAACTTTGAAACTATTTCAATGTTTGGACTGATCTACATAGAAACAGTATAGAAAATTAAACTGATTAAAATTGAACCCAGTCATACAGGAGATTTTATAATTACTCACTTTCCATATTTAATAGATTTCTAAATGTTACATACTGCAAACACTCAGATTCTTTTTAAAAAGTGAAAATATGACTTAAACACACGTGGAGAAGAGGAAACAGTGTGATGACAAAAAAAAAAAAAATACCTGACAGCTTACTTTTATTAACTTTGAAAAACAAAAGCAGAGTAATCCTTTCCACGTACTTTAAAATAAAAATGTTCACTATTCCATTAAATTCTATAAGAATTAGAACGCATTTACAATCGGCTCCTGACTACCCACTGGGGAATAACATGAACTGGTGTACCTCCAAGGGAAACCTTGCTTTCTAATTCGACAACTGCCATCCATACACCTTGTTTGTTCTGTTGAGGAAGGAAGGAAGGCTGCCTTAATCGTGGCTCGGAGACAGTCCCCTCCAGTGGACGGTTAACACCTGTTTCCTTAATTACTAGCCTCTGCAGATGCTTTCGAAGCATGATGTTCATGTCCACCAGACAGTACCGGGAGTCTTTAGCATCAAGTCCAAAGGCTAGGTGAGAGCTTTTAGAAGTAGTTCTGCTTAGTCTGTTCTTAAAGAGCACAGGAAAAGTAAAACTAAACAAACGTTGCTTTGGAAACACGAGACAGTCTGCAGGAGTAGTTTCAACAAGACTCTGAATGTTGAAAAAGTGTCAAGTAGGTCCATTTCTTTTCATAAGATGTCCACAAAACGGCTTGTTATTTAGATTTCAGTCAATTCCCAAATCGTACCTATCTGAATTCAAATACGGCTAACTATGGAAGTCTCGAGGGAGGCACTTGAGAGGTTCTGACACAGTGGGGACCCCGCAGTTCTGGCACTGCCCACCGGGGTTATTTTGTGGGTGATGTTGGCCCTTTTTGCCTCCATGAGGGCCAGCATCTTTATCTGTAAAGTGAGAGATTCAGACCAGGTGACCGTGAACTTGAAGATTTCTTCCCGTTCTGGGAGGCAGCACCTGTTCTACATTATCTGTCCCTCGGTAACGTCTGGGTCACCCAAGGTTTGGGATCCAGATCTGCACCTACTGAATCATGGAGACGTTCGGCACCATTCCGCAGGCACTGATGCCTCACACTCAAGGTGGACAGTGACTCCCCTGTGACTCTGCTCTCTCAAAAGAGCGTGTGTAATAAACTTCTGACCATCAGAAATAAAGGCCACATAACAGAAACACCGGGAGTGGGGGGAAGAACTTGAACACCAATTAGCAGTCATCTTTCCAAAATACAGGATGCCGAAGTCAGAGTTTTCTGACTCCATTACTCCTTCTTATTAGTAACTGAACACGTGCTTGCATTTCATAAGTGAGTTTAGCCTCAAAAGGCTGATAAACTTCACCCCAAAAAATAAAATCAAAATTATTCTTCTTCACTTATTACAAGGAGGTGACGATTTTGTTGGGCTTTAGTGAAATCTGATAAATTTACCTAAGAAAAACTCAATGAACTAACCAACTTACAGAATTCTCAGATCATATAGCCAGATAGGGTCTTATCCAACTAGTTTGGCTCCATGAGTGACACCCCTGAATCACATCTAACAAGGGCACCCTCTTCCTCTTACAGGAAACACGTACTGTGTAAAGCAGCCCATCCCTTTCGAACAAATTTAATGAGTATATAGTTCTATTCACCCAAATTCTATAATTCCACTATTTTTTTCATGAATTGCCAAATCAATGCCAAGAAATACAGTGATTCTAGATACTAATAATAGTTGATGGGAATTTATACTGTGCAGAAGAAGATGCAACATTTTGGGGTCTTCTAGGTATGAAAAAAAGTATGTCATTAATAAGACTGTCCTATAGGCCATCAAGAAAATCATCAAGAACATTCTGTTCACCTCATAGAGGAGGAGGAAGAAAGAGAGTGAGAGATGTTACATCCCATAATTAAGATTGAAATGTAAGTTCTTTCACAATTAAACAGGCTAATGAACAGGTTAGTCAGGAAAACAAACCTCATATATAACAACAAAGATCAAAAAATGACTCAAGGGAAATATTCATGACTTACATTCTCCTTCGACTTTCACTTTACAAACAAGTGACCAATCCTTATTTAAACGATCCCTTCTGATGTATCTACATTGGAAAAACTTTTGACATAATACATCGTTTCTCCTATAATCCCAAAGGGTCCTTTAGAGAACAGTGAAAACATGAATACATTCACAGACTAACAAGAATTTTCGTCAAACGTCACAGCTGCCGGTGGTCCGATACACTACAAGGTAATGCTCAAACTCCATCTCACGTTGTCAATGCTCATCACAATACCACTAAAGCACAAGGTCAAAAGACAGTTACCAGTGACCACAAAACTAAAAGCAGTGGTGAAGCCAACCACAAATGAAGTGAATGTAGATCTAGACGGACAAGTCGTCATGAAAGGCAACAGCTAGCTCAGAAAGCGAAGAGTACAGGGCAGGGATTGCGGCATCCTGAGAAACGTCGACGTATTAACGGGAATGAGCTGAATGATTCATCACGGTGCACACGTTTCAGAGAAAACGAGCATTTCTTGCATTTTAAACCTGCCCAGGAATGCAAAGTAATCTGCATTTCAGAAAATATTCACACTAGAGAAGCTATAGAGACAACATTAAAAAGAAGAAATGAGAAAACTGAGGGAAAATATTAAAACTGGAATGCATAGAACTTCCCAAATACTGAAAATTCCACGTCATCTCTAATGCATCATTTCCTACCACTGCACCCAAGAGTAGTAGATGCCTCGGTCCTGCACATCATCTAACAGATGCTGTCTCCCAGCACCTAGAACACTGCCGGGTACCCCGTGTTCTGTAGGCATCCGTTGAATGCATACTGGATCATACCACAACAAACTGGTCTTTCCAACCCTACTGGAAGAGATGACACTTGTTTAAAAAGTGTCACCTTCTAGGAGGCCACTCAGAACTTCAAAGCATCATACGCACGCGCGTGTGCGCGCGCGCACACACACACGCGCTATTAAACTACGTCTACAAACACTGCCCACCAAAAATATCACAATGATAATCATTTTTTGAATTTTATCCTCTTATGCATACTTCTAAAACTAGTTCAAAAAATGTTTCTTTTCACTGTGCTCAGATTTACACTGAATATAAGGAAACACTCCACGTATAAAATCAACAGGTTCAGAAGGATTTTTTTAAGAGTATAGTTTCTATATATATGGCTTCTGTATACCACAGTGGATTTATTAATCCATATCATATATATAGTTTCTATATATATGGCTTCTGTATACCACAGTGGATTTATTAATCCATATCTTACTAATGACTTTGTTTAATCCCTACTCCCTATCCCCACGGTATCTGACATATTATAAGCATGCTGAGTCCTCTACCAAAATACACAGTAAACTCAGAGTTCATGAACAAATGAGAGAAATAAGACACGTGATGCAAATTCACAATTCATCTTTCTTCCCTGGCGCATTTAGAACAGAAGAATCCATATGATCCAAACCATTCCTCTAGTTGGGAAAAGACTCTCTAGAAAAATTAATTCGTGGGCACCAAGAACAAGGGAGATAGAAGCTATAAGAGAGACCAAGAGAGTGTCCAAGTGATTTCTCATCTCTCAGTGTGCCAACAGCTAGCCCTTCCCCAAGTCCTGGGCAGATGTTCAATAACTACCAGCTAATAGTAAATAATTAATACCAAATTGCTGCTGGTTCTCCTCCTCTGATGGTCCCTTCATAATAGCTATTCACTCGCCCTCATTTCAGTAGAAGCAACAAATTACCTCTAAAGTAAATAGTGGGCAATGACCATAATACTAAGACACCAAGAGCTACTGTATGAACCAGCAATTCGGATTAGAGTCTATATATTCAAATCCAAACCTGTCTTGGCACCTACGCGAGAAAACGCTGGATGTACTACCTTCTGAAGCAGCACGGGGAGAAAAAACCAGTGAACACAAAGTCCTGAAAGAACAGTAAACAGAAGCATGCTGTAAATGCAATGCCAAGTAGGAGACTTAGGGAGAAACCCTCCTCCTTATCTTCTTTGAACTTGAACATCAGTCACTACTGCTGGCTAGAGTGACATCTTCAGGGCCCTCTCTGGTTCTACGTCTACATGGCATCTTCCCCATTTTTCACTCTTCTGCCCTGCTCTGATACCCCTGTGTGTGACTGACCCATCACCCAAGTGACCACCACAAACCCCCTATCTCACACTACACTCTCCATATGTACAACCACATTCACTAGCCAGGACTTCAACTACCATCTCGATGAGGTAAGAACGAAGTATGCTTTCCAGGTCTGGACCTTTCAGGCGAATCTCAGCGGCTTTCCTAGGCGCTTCATTAACATCTCCCCCTATTAAGTAGAAGTGGATGGTCCATCAACATACTTATTTATATATTCATAAAACCGAACACACCAGGAATCAACATGCGTAGGGATCTTAGAGAGCATGTACTAATCCCTAAGTTAGGAAAACTAAGTAAAAAGCAGGTAAAGACAGTGGCCGAGGGGCCGGAGCTAATCCCAGACTAGTGCTCTCCCCATTGTGTCACACAGCCACCAACCAGCTTCGTTCCTGATGCTCAGACAGCTCAGGGTCCATCTCACAAATCAAGGCTTCTCGTTCCTCAGATTTTCAAAACCTCGCAGGGTAATCCCCTCACGCCTGGTTTTCTAAGCATTCTCTCAATCATTCACTTTGAACTTCAGGACTGCCTTTGACTTGTTTGTCTCCTTGACTTCCCACACCAAATTAACTGCCAGATCTTAAGAGTTTGTTCCAATGTTTCTTCAGTGCATGTGCTATATCTCACCGCTGTATTCGCTCTCCTGTCCTTCATTATCTTCCCCCGAACACAGCAGCAAAAAGCCCCTGCCTGGCCCTTCAACCTCTTCTTTTCTGTCCACACTGAGCCCACTCATGAGAGGTAATTTAAGAGAGGTCCTGCTTGAGCTTCTCCACTCCTCTGCTCATCAACTTTTCATGAGTCTGTCCTCAAGTGTATCTTCCACCTGGCGCTTTCACTGACTCCCCAACACCCACAGGGTGAATTCTAAGTTACTTACCTGCCCGCTGGGTAACTTGCTGTCTATATCTCTACTCTTACCACCCTTTCAGTGTACATTCTGGGAAGTTTCACAATCCCTTAGCCACAATTCTGAAATCCGAAAAGTAATATAAAAACTGAAAGTTTCATCTTTTAAAATCAGCTGGGGGGGAAACCAGACTGGAACTGACACGAGGCTGTTCAGAAGCTTCGCTGACCCCACCTATGTTGAATATGCTTCAGTAACCATAGAAAAATTGTTGATAATCAGATCAGAATGCTACCCTGGAGAGTGCCTGGAGTTATTTACGATGCAGCACACAAAACCTGTACACTTCCTAAAATCCAATCAATTGTGAATTGCCAAAGCGCCTCTGTCCCCAGGGGCCCGGCTAGGAGAAGACCCGAGCAGAACACAGAGTCCTGGAGCTCTGAGACGTCCTGAACCTTCCAGGAGGCACTGCTCCTCACTCTCCTTTTGAGCCTTCCTCACCTCCGTTTTGGGGCATGAACCTGACCTCAGGTCTAACATCCCTTCTGAGGCATCTACTACCTCACTCCCCTTTTCATGGCGATTTAAATGTTGCTTCTCTAGGTCCCATTCAGAAGGACAAAACCATACTGCATCTATTATGATATCCCTTGCACTGGCTCAGTGCTTGGCACATAATGGAAAGCTAATGTTTGTAGAGCAGAATGGAGTAAATTAATCCTAACTGTTGATGAATGAAGTTAGGAAATGATCCTTAGTTCCTAAGAGACACGTAGAAAATATAAAAATCCCTAGGTTTCTCCAGGAATTGACTTATAAAATGACTAGAATTTCTACTCACCTCAAAACATGGACTGAGACGCCACAAATGCTAAGGGCCATGTAAAATAGTCACAACTGGCCTTTCCTTTAAGGAACAGTTACATAGTTAAGTAACAGTTAAATGGTAAATTCCAATATGGAGTACAGGGAATCTAGAATCTGGAGATTTCTGTAGGATTAAGATTTGAGTATTTCCCTATGAATATGAAAATTAATGTGCATTAATTAAATAGCCCATGATTTATAATTCAAGGTCCAGCCAAATTAGGACCTCTAAGTGGGCCGCACTTTAATTCCATGTGCACGGTACACTATAATTGACAATACTATGAGAAAAAGGGTCAGTGGTAGCAAAACTAGGCATGTTAACAAAATTCCCTGATGAGTAAATTAAAGTCAATATATCTATACATATTCTGAAATTCTAACCCAATGTACATTGCTGCTTCATTTTTCCATGTAATTTAGTTTACGCATCTTCATATTTTGTTCTACTTTTCAATGTTGTTATCAAAGGTAAAGTTGTTCTTTCCACGCACAGCATCCCCAGGCTTATACATAAATTATTGGCTCTAATGATTCAGATGTGGTGGTCGGTCCTGTACAATTCTCCACACAGCAAATATACTGTGTGAGGTATTAGCTGCAATCACTCTTGTTTAATGAGATGATCCATCATGGTGTCTATAATTGAACACACTCTTAGACATGACTCTTGGACAAAGAAAACACAGTGGCAAACAATATGGACCCAAGAGGATGAGGTGCAACGAATCTCCAGTGAGTGCTAAGTGCGAGGGCGGACGGTCAAACAGTAAAAGGGAAAAGAGGTCTCAATTCATGTCACTGAACAAGAGTTCTATGTAAAAACATACTGTATAAAATGTATTATCATTACTTCACTACCGCCCTCCAAATAGCTGACCGCAAACTGTCCAGAGAAACAGAGAAGTAAAAATACCCCTCTAATTCTCCCCAACCCCCAAAGACATGTCCAAAACATTGTACACACATAGAAGGATCCAAGTAAAAACCAACATCAAATAGTGTGCCAACGGACTGTCCCACAGAAGAAGTTTCCTCATGTAGAAAGACAGCATGAATTTTGTATCATTAACAAAGCATATTTTCACCAAAAAATTAATGGACACTATTTGAAATATTATAATTATTTTTCAGTTAAATACCACCTACTCAAATATGAAAGCACATATGAAAACATTTAAATCAAAAGAAAGCAGCTTTTCACATTTTATAACAATGGAAAATGACCTCTCTAAACCCTAATGAAAAACTATAAGAGGCTGAAGTTGCTTTTAAATCTCAACCCAAGTCCAATCATTTTGTTTTCAATTAGAGTCTAGTGCTTATGTTCCATCAGGTTTAGTAAACTTCAGAATACTAGGGAGAGTAAATGATACAGCAAACACAAACTTAGGAGCATCGGTATTTCGTTGTTAATAAATATTACAAGTATGAGATTAGGTTCTGTTTCACCTACCAGAAAAATATTTCTAGAATCAGTTATTAAAGTAGAACAAAATATATGTTTAATAGGCACTGAATACAAGTAAATCATTTAAAAATAGGTAGAGGGGTTCCTGGGTGGCTCAGTCACTTAAGCATCCAACTCTTAATTTTGGCTCAGGTCATGATCTCACAGTTCCTGAGTTCAAGCCTCATATCGGGCTCTGCACCAACAGCATGGAGCCTGTTTGCGATTCTCTCTCTCCCTCACCCTCTGCCCTTCCCCTACTCAAGTGTATGCACTCTTTCTAAATAAATAAATATACAAATATTTTCTAATTAAATATAAAATAGGTAAATGTAAATATTCTTAAATGGCGTGAAAACGTTTGACCAAACAGTTCATCAAAAACCACCAAAAATAGGTTAGGAAAGTTCCCATCCATCAATGAGAAAATATCAAAAATCTACCGATAATGGCTGGAAGATGCAGTAAGGGACATACTCTCACGAGTGTTAAACAGATAAGACTTTCTAAAAAGCAATTTAGTCGTATGTGAGAAAGACTTCAAATAGCATCAGTCACTTTGAAATCCAATGTTTCTACTCCTAGGCATGCCAAGGAAATAATATGAAAAGGGCACCATAACGTATACACAAAGATGCATAACGTATCCACCACAAGGTCACGGGGGAAAGTAAAAGTGGTAAACAACCAATGAGAGAAGCTTTAAGAAACAGTCATATAAAATGTTCTAGGCATATATATGGAATGTTATACTTCCATAAAAACACCTATCAAGAATATTTTAATGGCATGGGAAAACATTTCTCATGTAATTTTAAGCAAAAGCAGATTTAAAAATTTTATGCATAGCATTCCATTGTGTAATACCAAAAGAATTACATCAAAAATGTTAGAGTGGATTAAGGGGGATTTTTTTTTTCACATTCATTACAATTTATTACCTCCTCGCAATTTCCCACAATGAGTACACAATGCCTTGAGAATAAAAGTTAGAAGAGTTTTTTTTTTTAAATAAATTAGAGGTTTTTCTTTTAACTTCATACGCATCTGGTATGAAGTAATAAGCTTCTAGCAAACCAGATCTCTTACAAACAACAGCTATAAAGTCCAGACAGAATGCTAAAATAAATAAATAAATAAATAAATAACCATTTAATAGTTCTGGAGACTCCACAAAAGCTAGATTTTTTATCTATCTATCTATCTATCTATCTACCTATCTATTTTAATGTTTATTTTATTTTTGAGAAAGAGAAAGAGCATGAGTTGGGGCAGGGAGTGACGGGGGCAAAGAGAGGGAGACAGAGAAACGAAGCAGGCTCCAGGCTCTGAGCTGTCAGCACAGATCCCGACGCAGGACTCAAACCCACAAACCGTGAGATCATGACCTGAGCCGAAGTCGACTCAACCAACTGAGCCACCCAGGCACCCCGAAAGCTAGAAGTTTTAGAGCAGAGATAAGGCCCGAAGCAAGCAGATAGTGACAGGTGAACCCAGCCCCACTCCCTCCTGGCAGCTTTCCCCAGAGGACGCCAGAGTCAGAGCCCCCTGAAGGCAGGTAGGCAGCGAGGCGCTCAGTGGGAAAAGCAGCTGGATCAGCCAGGAGGTGTCTCAATGCAGGGACAGACTTGAAGAGTAAGAAGGAAACACCAAAAGAGAGGGTAGCCAAAGGAACACCTGATTCTACGAAAAAGCCCGGAGTAAGGAAACCATGTACGAACAAGGAAGAGTTCAAGCAGACTGCAATTAAAACTTAAATCCAGAGGGGTGCCTGGGTGGCTCAGTCAAGTTAAGGGTCTGACTTGGGCTCAGGTCATGATCTCACCATTGATGGGTTTGAGTCCCGCACGGGGCTCTGTGCTGACAGCTCAGAGCCTGGAGCCTGCTTAGGATTCTTTGTCTTCCTCTCTCTGCTTCTCCCCAGCTCAGGCTCGGTGCCCTCTCTCTCCTTCAAAAATAAACATCTAAAAGAACAATAAAAAATAATTTAAAAAAACAATAAAAACTTAAATACCAGAAATGAGATTCGAGCAGCTGCCCACCGCAAACATGAAAGACGCTATTTTGAAGGTAACTGAGTTAACTGCTAGCCAAAATGAAAACACCAACAGTATCAGCAGCACTAAAACAAAATCCAGAGACCAAGCAACATGACATTCAAAATGTCCAGGATACAATAAGAAATTACTTGACTTAGGAATAGGCAGAAAAATGTGACCAAACCTCAAGTAAAAAGATATATGGCAAACAAGATGATCAAAATGCTGTAATTATTTTAAAAGGACTTCAGAGTAGCTATTATAACTATACTACATGAGGTAAAGGAAATACACTTCAAACAAATGAAAAGAAAGGAAATTTCAGCAATTATCTTTTCAAAAGTCAAAAGAAAATTTTAGAAACAAAATATAAAATATTTAGAATTAAAAATGGGCCTAAAGGGGAGCCTGGGTGACTCAGTTGGTTAAGCATCCAACTTTAGCTCAGGGCATGATCTCACACACAGTACGTGTGTTTGAGCCCCTCATTGGGCTCTCTGCTGTGACAGCTCAGAGCCTGGAGCCTGCTTTGGACTCTATGTCTCCCTCTCTCTGTGCCCCTTCCCTGCTCGTGAACTGTCTGTCTGTCTCTCTCTCTCTCTCTCTCTCTCTCAAAAATAAATACAGGTTTTTAAAAAATGGGCTTAGTAACAAAAAAGAGATGACAAATAATTAGTGAGTTGAGGACAGACCAAGAGCAAGCACCCAATATGAAGAAGAGAAAGGAAAAAAAAAAAGAATTAAAAAAAAAAAAGGCAAGAGAGACTTACGGACCTACCTAAGGGACAAGTACAAAAGATCTAACATATAGTTAAGTAACTAGAGTCCTGGAAGGAAAAGAGAGAGAGGAAGAAAATGGGGCTCAGAGAGGAACATCCAGCTTTGACAATTAAAAAGAGGCCACCAAACCTTCTCCTCAAAAACAAGACTAGAACTGCACACCATTATTAGCAGTCATAATTCATGATTCTGAACATCAGATTCAGGTGACAAGTGGAAAGACACCTGCCTGGGATGCTACTGCTCCTTCGACCTACCCCTTGACGTGGTGATGGAGCATGGCAGTCCTGCTAACATATGTCTGCTACTAAAACACAGGAGCTGTGACTGTGAGCCAAGGTGGTGGAGGGAGGAAACGATTTCAAGCAGGAAGCAAAACCACACAGCTATGTCAGATCAAAGTGACAGAACTGGTAGGACGCAAACGACTACGATTTTATAACACAGATACCGAGAGGTATGAGCCCAGTTTGGGGAACTGGCAAGACTCGCAAGAAATTTAGCAAGGAGATCCAATAAAAGAAAGACCAATGAGAGGACGAGATGAAGCTCACCCCACATTCCTGGTGGACTAAGCAGAGGCGCAAAGAAAACCCAAAGGAACAGAGCAGTTAGCAAAAGCCCCAAGAAAAGCTTCACAAAGAGGTAAACTCTGAATGTGCCTCAACGCACACAAGAAAAGAAGGGCAGAAAGCAAAGACCTTACTAGGCTCAAGGTGTTTGAAACAAACACTGCCCAAATCACTGTTTGACCACTTCGTCTCACATTCACAAAGGAAACACCCAAAAAATCAAAATAAAAATAAATATTTAAATCATTTAAAAACTGAATAGAAACACTGGAGGCTATACACCATGGGGAGATAAAATTCCATGGTTTTAAGGCCGTGGATCATGCAATTTAAGGGAAAAAAAAGACATTCTTTGAAAAGTGAATCAAAATCCAAACTTACCACACCACACTAAATAAAATGTCCATTTGCAACAATGACAATAAAAAGAAATCACAATATGTGTTTGAAAGGAAATGTAAACTGTGATCCAGATTCAGGAAGAAAAAAAGTTAATAGAAAAGTAGAAAACTGGTTCAGATGATGCCAATGCCCAGAGGCAGAAGAGGTCTTCGGCTAGCTGCTGTAAAGATGCTCCAAGAATTCTTTTAATGTTCAAAAATTAAAGAAAAATATAATGACAGCAATTCACTACATAAGGAATATTAATAAGGAAGTCGAAATTACAAAAAAAAAGAACTAAATAGAAATACTAGAGATAAAAAGTACTTAGCAGAAATAAAAAATTACTATGTGGGAGAACAGGAGAATTGAGAAGGCAAAGGAAAGAGGAAAATGGAAGAAAGAATGATATTAACTAATCAAGAGATTAAAAATAAAAGAAAATGTTAGGAAAGATGAACAGAGCCTCAGAGACCTCTATGACAATTTGAAGTATGATGTATTTCAACAAATGTGCAGTAAGAATCCTACTAAGAGAGAAAAGAAAGGGGCAGGAAAAATTTTTGTTAAATAATGACTGAAAACTTCCCAAATTTGATGAAATACATTCACCTACAAATATAAGAAGTTTGAAAACATCAAAAAGTATAAATACTCAAAGTATAAATACTCACACCTGGAAACGTCAGAATCAAAGAACAAAAGAAAATTCATCACATGAAGGGAACAGCTACATGTTTAACAAGTGACTGCTTCACATAGAAGTGGAAAGAAAAAAAAAGAGCTGACTTATCAGAATCAAGAGGCTAAAAGCTAGAAGAACAATATAATGAAAGTGCTGAAAGAAAAACTATCAATAAAGAATTCTATATCCAGCAAAACTATACTTCAATAACAAAGAGGAAACAAAGACACTTCCAGATAAAAAAAACGAACAGGGCTCACCTCAATGCAGAGCAAGGCAGCAAAGGATCAACAGATGAAAAAAAGACACAAAGACATACAAGAATAAAGAGCAAAACACAAAGGAAAAATCCAACCAGTATATTACATTAGACGTTAGTAAAATGAACACCATGGTTAAAAAGAATGACTTATCAGACTCTATGAAAGGAAATGACCAAAGCTATGTGCTGTAAGAGACACACTTTCAGAGACAAATATTTTCAAAATAAAAGACCGGAAAAAACATTCCATACAATCAAGTAACCACCAAACAGCTAGAGTGGGCATATTAATGTCACACCTAATCAACTTCACGAAGAAGATATTACTGAAAATGAAGCAGGACAAAAAAGTGAAGGCATAAGTACTGGATAAATACAAGCAAAACTATTTCCATCCATAGAAAATGTGATTTACATACAAAAATCCTCAGTCTGGGCTATATATTTATTTATATTTGTATTTATAAACACCTTGCAACAAATGAGTGAATTTAGGAAATTCACAAGAGAAAAGTTAATGTACAAAAATCAATTACACTTTAAAATATTAACAACGCACAACTCCATTTCAAACAGGGCGAACATAAATTTAACCAAAACCTGTGCGAGGCCCACACACTAAAGGCTATAGAGCACAGAGCACAGCTGAGAGAAACTGAAGACGACTCACTGGCAGCTTGTAAAAACGTTAAGCAAAAAGTCGTCACACACACCCCAGTCACTTCCCTCCTAGGGTAATTACGCCTGAGAAACGAAAACATATGTCCACACAAAGACTTACACAAGAGTCCATACTAAACGATATAGCAAATTAACTTACAGTGACAAAAAGCAGGTCACTAGTTCCCTGTGGCAGCCAGGAAAGGATGGTGGGCTGCAAAGAGGCACAGGGATATTTGGGGGTGACAGAAATGCTCTTTTATCTTGTTTCTGTCAATGTTTTTGGAGGAATAGACAACGGTCAAAACACATCGCACTGTGCACTGTAAATGGGTGCCGCTTTCCACACTACAGTCATTCTGCAATAGGGCCATCAAGGAAAGAAACAAACAGAAAGAATAAGTGAATGAATGCACAAGGGTTTTAAAAGTAAATAAGCCTTACACACCTGCTTAAAAGTAAGTAATAAAATTTAAACGCAGAGGAAAATTTTAAGTGTAAACAAGTTACACTTTTTTAAAGAGCTCTAGTTTTGTTTCTTTTAATTTGTTTGTTTTGAACCTTGAATCTGTGCTGAGTGTAAGAGGTAAATGCCTCATAGGTTTTACTATAAAAACAAGTCACACAAACAAATGATATAATTACGACTATAGAAAAAAATGACCTCATAGATCTGTATATAGAATTCAGTTTATGACTGAAAACAGCACCTGTTATCATATGGAAAACAAGTAAATTTTATTCTCTGATTCACCTTGAATATTTCATGTCTGTGTACTCCAAAGAATCACAGAATGCAAAGCTACTCTAACATTTAAGCAGAAAAAAAAAGTGTCACTACCTAACAGACTCAGGGTACAGTCTAGACTTACAATCTTTCTGTCCAAAGCAATGCTGACGAAAACAGACTCCTCCTTAATAGGAATTGTCACAATAAGTAATTGCACTATGAAACAGAATGACTGCGTTTCAATTACTGCTTTTATAGAGCATTTTTACATTCCTAAAATTCTGGCAAAAACATTTGATTAGAATCACCTGGGCCAATTTGAAAATGCTAAAAGATATGTAAGTACACACGCGCGCGCACACACACACACACACACACACACACATATGTGTGTATGTATATGTTTTTAAAAGGTAAAGACAAGGGGCACCTGAGTGGCTCAGCCAATTAAGTGTCTGTATGACTCTCGGTTTCAAGCTCAGGTCATGATCTCACAGTTCATGAGTTCAAGCCCCACATCGGACACTGTGCGGACAGCATGTAGGCTGCTTGGGATTCTCTCTGTCCCTCTCTCTCTGCCCCTCTCCCACTCATTCTCTCTCTCTCAAAATAAATAAACTTAAAAAATAAAAATTCAGAAAAAGGTAAAGACAAGAATGACATTAATAACAGACAGTATATCTCTGTATTAAAATACACACACAGTGATATATGCATGATAGGGTCCTGGCGATACGTTACTGCGGAATTAACAGAGCAATTAATTCACAGGGTGGCACTCATTCCTAAACTCATCATTCATGAACCTGATTCCATTAATAAATAAAATTAATAATGAATGAAACTGATATACTTTATTCAAAATTGATCACAATAAAAAAATGCCTGCTGTGATACCATCATTGAAAAAAGGCTTATAAGAACAAATGGATAAAATAAACCCTGTCTATTAATTCTCAAAACATAAACCATATAAGAGTATTTATGTAGCAAGACAAAACAAGATAGACCATGTCAGGAGAGCAATGAAAACAAAATGACTTGAATCATGTCGGAGGAGAAAATAACAACTCAGCTATCAAAAACTCACCAAGGCAAAAACATCCCCACCAAGACTTAGCTAAAAGTAAGAAACATGTCAAAAGGGCCTGGAGCAGCAAAACATACATTTAAAGAGAATGTCTGCATTTAGGTACTCAGTTTGAAGCCAAGTCTGTTGTCTCTCCAGACCCATCACCCCCTCCGGATACTGATAAGCCTGAGTCCCTGACTTCTTGTTGAGGGCAAGTAATGGGCAGTGCTTGTACCACAACAGACAAGGTCACTGAGAAGAGTCAAGTGGGAAAAACTAGAAAAGGGAAGAAAAACTAGAAAAAGCAGATAGAAAACCTTTCAAAAAAGCAAGAATCACTCAGTGTTTAAAAACATAGTTCTCCAGGTCAAAATGCCCACAGGACATGATTTCTTAGAGCCCAACCTGGAAATGTACACAATAATAATGCTGAGTCATTAAGGCAATATTAAATCACGTTACGGGAACGTTCTAACAGCCGAAAACTAAGAAGTTAATTCTTCAAAGATTCTCATGCAAAATAAATTAAGAGAGAGAGAGAGAGAGAGGGAGGGAGAGGGAGGCTGTGAGAGGTAAGTCCTCAAGGATTCTGGTCCCTTAGCCAAGTGGCGTACTCAGTGTGCTGGCAGAGGAGGCCCACGTGCTCCGTGGCTGTGCTCCCCTGTCCTCGGTCTCGGCTGTGCTGCCTCCTCCAAGCCTCCACGCTGAAGAGCCATAGGCGGGAGAGGTGCTCTGCTAGGCATTCCCACACGCCCAGTCCCCCCACCACGGTGCTGACTACACTGCCTCTGACCAGACCACGCGACCGTCTGGAGCAGAAGAAATAAACTTTCACCACAATATCCCAGAGTCCAGCACGATACCCAGCATGGAGCAGGAGTTCGATAAACATGGAATTTTTTTTTTTTTAATGAATGAAAAAAACCACAAGCTATGTTCTGTCTGCAAAGCACAGTTTGATAATAACAATAATAAACACACAAAATATAACAGGACCACAAAGAAAGAAGTTCCCATTGACTGCCGAGACTAGCAAAGTCTTCACAGAAAGGGTAGGGTTTGAACCATACCTTCAAGTTCAGGCTGAATGTAACCAAATGATTAAAAAAAAAATATCCCGGGAAATAGGGGTACTATGGAAGTAAAAGAAAATGAGAGAGCAGGGTCCCAGACATCAATGGTAAAGGCAGCTAGTTAACAGGTAGATCTTTTTATGAAGGAGAGTGAGACGTATCGCTGGAAAGGGGGGCAGGGCTGCAGGGGAGCAGCCGGGGGTAACAACGGGGCGCCCCAGGGTCACAAGGGAGCTTTGCCTCCAAGAGTGACCCCTCTTCCCAATGGCCAGTGGTTTCCCTGTATTGCAAGTAAAAGCAAAGGAAATTCCGGTTTTCCACACATCCACACGACTCCCGATGTCAACACTGTTTTACCCCCTACCAAATGAAAGAGGGGATCCTGTAAAAAATACTTCAAAACACTACCTCATACCATGAGGGAATACTGGCAAACCTATTTCCAGGGGGTGAATACTATTCAAACTGCATATAATAAAATACTCAACAATCCTAAGAAATTTTACTCTTATAATACAATTGCTATGTAATTTTGTCAAATTCTTCAATTTTGAAATAAAGTTGAAAGTATTGTGTCAAAAGACAGTGAAAGAGTTATCATTAATCTTCACAGCTGACGAACAAAACAGACATATAAACAAGCGCCACGATAATAAAAATGGTGCTATTCACTTTGTAAAAGAAAAAATAAATTGTACTAAAATTATTAAGCTAACAAAGCAAGGGAAAATATGAGTAGAAAAATGACAGTTATCTGCAAAATTCATAAATGTGTCTTTTGTATAACCATAATGATCATATTTTATGCTGTCATTTTGCATTTAATTGCTCACCCTGGTACTTTTCTTCATAGAAGCCATCAGTATCCCACAGAGCCAGATGCTGAATTGCAAAAACATACTGTGACCATGGACTTATAAGAAAGTTACTTTGCCGAGCTGTGGTGTATGACAAGTTAATTTTTGCAATTACACTTTTTCCAACAATAAATGAAGCTACTGCTTATGATTATCCTATCTTATTAAAAAGAGGCAAGAAAATATTCTTACAATAAACTAATCAAACTCTTGTAAAGGCGTCAGTTGGTGTAAGAAAGTTAACTTTTCAAATCGATTTTCTAAAATATGTCCAAAAGTAAAAATCACCGCCTCAGCTGAAATACATAAGCAGCTTAACGTGTGGAGGCATGACTGTGTTTTCTGAATGTTAGTATACAATGCCAAGGTATTTCAAGCCTTTTAGGAAATGTCACGTACCAACCTTAGTCTTTTGATCATTACTTTTTCTTCTGCTATATTATGCTAAACATAGCACTCAAAGGATAAGTCCTATAACTGTCACTTAAAAGAAATGGCTATTGCACAATAATTTATCTGCAAGGTGTAAATTGTTCTGAATTTAAAATATTTGCAATGACCGTCACTGTCATACAGCCAACAGTAATAAAACAGTAGGGCGTCATGCATTGTTAAAACATAAGCTATTCCCCATAACACAGTAGTATCTTCATATAAATGCGACAAAATTTGGGAGCTATTATGTTTTGTTTTATTCATTAAAAGACAGAGAGCAGGAGGACATTTCTCTTTTAGTAAACATCCCCCACATTAAAGCCCAAAGAGTTATTTCATGGTGAATGTTAATGTATCAGGACAAAACAGCCTGAGCCACATTTCCCAAATGCCTAGGTCAAATTTGCTTACTGGAGGAGGGTGTCTGAAAAACAGCTAAGAGTTAAAAATAGTTAAATTATTAGTTACTGCCTTAAAATTTAGCTTAGGTTATGTTTTAATCACATAATAATGTTCACGTAATGTACATTTTCACCACATTATATAAAAATGGCACATTAGTTAAATCTGGTAAGCTTTTCTCAGGACTCTAACAAATAAATAATGGGATTGATTTTTTTTTTTAACGAGCACTGCCCTCATGTCGGTTCCTGATCTGAAGGGGTCTGTGAGGGTGTTAATATATATTCAAGACTTACTTCAATAAAAAGGCCTAGAGTTTTGAGAATCTGGGAGATCGTATTTCAAATCCCTCGCGTGTTTTTTTTTTTCCTACTCTGGAATAAAATACGAGACGTGGATTTTACATTGGCAGGTGCGCTCGAGATCACCAAGGCAAAGACTGGCTGCAGGAGACGAGAAACGGCACCGGCCGTGCACACGCAGCCATCAAGACAGCAAACGTGAGGCCCCCCGCGTTCTAATCCCCACCACTTCGGAGGGAACGACAGACGTTTCAGATGTCACGTTGGCCACGTACTAGGCAGGAACCTGCTGGGGCCCAGGTGCGTGTTTCCACATGCCCGGCTCTCGGCCCTGAACCCCCTCGGCGGTCTCGGAGAGTCACTCCTGCCTGCGTCTCCGTTCCGACCCTTCTCCCCACCTCCAACCTCTTCGTGGACGAACCTCAACACGCAACAGAGCCAGAAACAAATCCGTCCTGCTCTCCTCTCCGAAGCCTGCCTCTGTGGAGCGAGTCCGCGGCTCTCTGCTCCCAGTCCGTCCTCTGGGTTCTTCTCGGTTCTCCCTCATCCCCCTCTTCCTTGGGTTGGGCGCTCAAGCACGGCAAACACGTACCACGTCAAACATGCACCTCGGCTCCGTCCCCGTACTCTATCCCTGCTGCCTCCTACGGTGCCTTCAACTCCAGCCTCTGGCGCTGGCCCCAGAGGGGCCACCCCTCCAACAGCCCCCATGGTCAGCAGGCGGACTTCTCGCGGACACAACCGCCCCCACGGTAGCGAGGCAGGCTTCTCACGTACATAACGGCCCCCAGGGCCAGTCAGGGGGGCTCCTCACGTACAGACCCCCGGGGGTGGGAGATAAGACAACTCTGATGGCTTCACCACGACTGGAAGGAAAAATACCGAGTAAAACACACACCACACGCAGGCTGTGTCACCAGAGCCCCTGACAGAGTCTCCCTCTTTGTGCTTCTCCGTCCTTTGGGCCGCACACACTAAGCTGCTGACTGGTTCTCACACAGCCGAGCCTTCCAACCTGCTGCCTTCTTTGCTTCCTGCCTGCACACAGGAAGCTCCCGTGTGTCTTCAGCGTGTCTATGATATTGTCTGTGACTTGCCCAGGCCAAGCCAGTTACTGGCCCTGATACGTGCTCTGTCAGTGCCAGGACCTTGGGACTGACTGCTGGTGTCATTGAGGACCACAAGGGCGCGGACCGGGATGGATCACTTTTTGTGCCCAGTACAGCCACTGCTCAATAACTTTTTTAATTTTAAATTCACTGAGCTTGTTGGAAGATAAAGCATTTCAGGAACTTGTATACATGGAAAATAATCACTTCCTTTAAACTTAAAATGTTTGACAAGCATGAAAAAGAAAAGTAGCAAATTACTTCTGGGAATAGGCAAACCAACAGCTGCACTCTCACTTCTGAGTCCGTCATACAAATCAGACCAAAGAGAAGGAAGGGAGCACCTCTCTGGTTTTTCAAGTAAAGGCAACCAACACGGTAAGTCATGCCAGCTCCACGGGACCGAAGACAGAGAACTCGCATTTCCTGACCACTGCCATGCAGAACTCTCCCGTTTCCCGTGCTAAGTCTACAACGAAAGACGGAAAACTGAGGAACGGTGTGTGCAGACACAGCATTTTATAGTTTCGAAGCCACATACACATATATTATCTCATCAAACACTTAAACACACATCATCTCTCCACTCTGAGGTGAAGAAACTAAGGGCATTTTCCTGTAACTAAGATGTACAAGCTGGAACATGAACCCAAGACTTCTAACTGTAACTACATTACCTCCCTCATAAGCACATTTTAAAGGTGTCCAACACAAGGCCACAGAACAGGAGCCACGAAGTGGTCGAGACACATCACATGTCTAATGCATGTGGGGCCAAATCACACACCTTAAGTTTACAATTAAACTTCTCCTCGAGTTTACAATTAACATTAGAATAAATAAACATTAATAAAATGTTTTACTTTTAAATAAATCTTCACGGAGGGGCTCCTGGGTGCCACAGTCAGTTAAGCATCTGGCTCTTGATTTTGGCTCAGGTCATGATCTCATGGTCCGTGAGCTTGAGCCCCACTTCTGGCCCTGCACTGACAGCGCAGAGCCTGCTTGGGATTCTCTCTCCCTCTCTCTCTGCCCCTCCCCTGCTCACGTGTGCGTGCGCGCACATCCTCTCTCTCTCAAATAAACAGACTTTAAAAATATATAAACCTGGGGCGCCTGGGTGGCTTAGTCGGTTAAGTGTCCGACTTTGGCTCAGGTCATGATCTCACGGTTCGTGGGTTTGAGCCCCACGTCAGGCTCTGTGCTGACAGCTCAGAGCCCGGAGCCTGCTTTGGATTCTGTGTTTCCCTCTCTCTCTGCCTCTCCCCCACTCATGCTCTGTCTACCCTTTTTCTCAAAAATAAACATTAAAAAATAAATAAACAAACAAATAAACAAACTTGGGGCGCCTGGGTGGCTAAGTCGTTTGGGTGTCCAACTTTGGCTCAGGTCATAATCTCACAGCTCGTGGGTTCGAGCCCCACATCGGGCTCTGTGCTGACGGCTCAGAGCCTGGAGTCTGCTTCGGATTCTGTGTCTCCTCCTCTCTCTGCCCCTCCCATGCTCATGCTCTGTCTCTCTCTGTCTCTCAAAAATAAATAAACATTAAAAAAAATCTTTTTAATAAAAATAAATAAACTTTATAAATAAGTAAATAAATAAAATCTTAATGGATAACTTTGCTTTGGAGTATAAATAAATGCATTAGGGCTGCTGTAACAAATTACAACAAATTTAGTGGCTCAAAATAATACAAATGTATTATCTCCCAGATCTATACTTCTGAAGAACCCTTTCTGGGAGTTCTAGGGAAGGATCCCTGTTCTTGTCCCACCCACACTTGTTAGCTCAGGGCCCCTTCTTCCATCTACAAAGCCAGCAGTGGTGGGGGAGTGCTTCCCACATTCTATCACTGTGACCTCCTCGTCAGGGCACCCCACATGTAAGGACCCCTGTGACTACACTGGGCTCACCCCAAATCCACTATACTCTCCCCACTTTAAGGCAAACTAACAGCAACCATGAGTTCCACTGAAACTTTAATTCCCCATTGCCAAGTAACAGAATCCAGTCACAGCTTCCAGGGATTGCTACGTGGCCATCATCTGCCTTGGGGGAGCAGGGGGAAAGACAGTCGCATCATTCTACAAACCAAAACAACCCAGATTAAGAGTGGATACTAATTAGGGGTGCCTGGGTGGCTCAGTCAGTTGGGTGTCCAACTTTGGCTCAGGTCATGATCCCACAGCTCGTGGGTTTGAGACCCATGTCGGGCTCTGTGCTGACAGCTCAGAGCCTGGAGCCTGCTTTGGATTCTGTGTGTCCTCTCTCTCTGCCCCTCCCCTGCTCACACTCTCTTTCTCTCTCTCTCTCTCTCTCTCTCTCTCTCTCAAAAATAAATAAACATTAAAAAAAATTTTTTTAAGTGGATACTAATTAAAATTTAAACTTAATTTG
Source organism: Leopardus geoffroyi (assembly GCF_018350155.1). Classification (NCBI taxonomy): domain Eukaryota; kingdom Metazoa; phylum Chordata; class Mammalia; order Carnivora; family Felidae; genus Leopardus; species Leopardus geoffroyi. The sequence continues at coordinate 203,375 of NW_025543559.1, forward strand.
GAAGTTTCACACCCACTCCTCATGAAACCAGGTCCATGGAGAACAGAGACCATTCATTTATTTTAAAACGTTGTCTCAATTGGACATTAGAAAAACTATCTTACTTTATAATAGTATAGAACAGTATACTAGTAATCATAGTATAATATTTTTATAATATAAAAATAAAGTATCTTACTTTAAAAGACTCTTTACAATCAGAGAGCAAAATGAAGAATCAGTTGGGACATTCTATCTGTAACTATGACTTCACGCGTAGACTAAGTGTGACTGCTCTAACCTTTGTTTGCAGAGACTGTTTTTCCATTCCCCACTCAGGTTCACCTATTTACTTAAAATGCACAGGGTGAAGGTCAAAGACAATGATTAACTCACTTTGTCAACTTAAACCTAGTGAACATCAGTGAATAAGTACCAGGTGATAAGACTAAACGACTAAAAACTTATAGCTCTTTCCTGCTTAAGATGTATTCTTATAACCTCACTGGACTCATGGCATCACTGTGAGGTACATTGAGAGAAATACTGCTCACATTTTTCACAATGACAGCCAGAGAAAAGAGGCGATGTGGACAATCCACACAATGCACGCGCCCTGCGTCAGCCACGAGGACCGTACTTCCACAAACACTGGGAATGGCTGTGGGAAAATGAACGGTACCTATTAAAGGATAGAGGGGGAAAAACCTAAATTCAGTAAAAGCATCACAACATTTCCCGAGACTACACGAGGCACATATTTTAGAGATGCTCATTAGAAAAAATTCATGACGAAAATGTGTAATTATACACTTC